>NC_135509.1:16256875-16563750 GCF_051989575.1 Stigmatopora nigra | reverse complement strand
TTCAGATTCCTACAATATCGATTTTTATATAATTTGCCAAAGAGCAAAAGCTTTATTGACAAACCTGACAAAACCCTTCAGAGCTGCAGAAAAAAAACATCTTTGGTATATTTCCCCAATATGAAAGAAAGAACACTGCAACAAAAAAAGTGTTGCTACATCAATACCTCGCCATGATTTCTGACTCTGAAAGCACCACAAGAATTCAAAAGCGCATTCCAACAGGCTGCTTTGAGGTCATTCATCATTTAGCATTTATATGGACACAAGGGACTCGAACCGTGTCTGATGTGTGACTGCTGTGTTAGCCTCTGACCCCAGACTGTCTGGAGGGCCACGGTGACAGAGTCAAGGTCAAGAGGAAGGGGGTGGGCAGACGGGAACGGGGGTGGGCGGCATCTGATGAGTGTGGAGGTTCTCTGTCTGGGAGTGCACAACACAGACAGTCTCAGGCGTTTATGCCCGGGCCGGGTGGGGTCCTTCTTAGACCCCCGTACGTCCCAAACGACGTACGTCGTCTGCTGCGAGGCCCCGTTGATGTAAAGGGGGGGATTGGTGTCTGCAGACGACACAAAGACTCACTAATCCACCCTCGTACATGCAAATGAACACAAACCTAGTGATTAAACACTTGTGACACAATCAGCTGCATTTCTCTTTTATAGCATTTATCCTTACAAATATTAATACAAGAGATTAGTTACTAGGATAATGTTCAGGAAAAATGCTTTATCTTACTTTGCAAAGACAATTTTAGTTGATGTTTGACTAAATAAATCAATGCCAGGCATTGTCAGTGCAAAGTATGAAATTTTAGTATTAGTTTTAGGACACTTTGGGGGTCTTGAGTCATGTAAAAGTTTACACTCACTTGGTTAATAGAATTTGATTCAATACAAGATAGTGCTGTCTGGTTAAAAAAGATTTTATGAGGTATTGACTGGTGCTGTGAAATATTTCTTCCTGTGATAATAAATACAATATTGTGGTGTTGTTTGTAGTGGTTCAGACTATTAAGGCGGAAACTAGGGATAGTTTGTTGACATAAAAACTAAATTATTTGCAAAATCTTTTACTTGATTAAAAATGTATAGATTCACATATTTATATATGAAATATAGAATTATATATTTTCTGTAAACGTATTAAAAATATATACAGTTATACACAGAACAGTATATACAAGTTGTAGTCAATCAATCATTAAAATTTAAAAAAAAAATCCATTGTTGCTCTGTTAAGACCATTTTCAAACTTTAATTTTTAAGAACTGGATTAAAAGCCCCGAATATTAAATTTTTATAAATCTAAAACAATGTTTATTTTATCTTTTTAAATATATTTTTAGATTTTACCAAATGATTTTTGAACTAAAAACACGGAAAAAAGATTTAAAAATTACAATTATTGATTTAAAAGTTGTAAAATCAGGAAATGTAATACATAAATCTATACTCTTCATTTTAATTTGATCCTAAAACAGAAAGTCGGCACTCATGATTTACTTTCCTGGACCACACAAAATGATGCGGTGGGACAGATTTGGCCCCCGGGCCACCACTTTGACACAGGTGCCCTAAAAAGTTTAATAATGCAAATGTTAAAAAAAAAAATATTGACATAATTCCATCATATATAGCATTTGCTGTCACCCACCGGAAGTACACACACACACACACACACACACACACACACACACACACACACACACACACACACACACACACACACACACACACACACACACACACACACACACACACACACACACACACACACACACACACACACACACACACACACACACACACACGCACGCACACACACACACGCACGCACACACACACACACGGACACACACACACATTCACAGTACGAATCAGTGCTATAATGTCAGCTCCCTCCGACCTCCTGGGTGATCTGCAGTGGAGCGTGTAGCCACCTGTCAATCACTCCCGTTTGCCCGCCTTAAGAGAGACATTTGGTCTGGGACAACAGCAACCCGTCCCTCCCCATACATTTGGCCTCCCCTAGCAACCATGGCTGCATGACTGAGACGCTTTGTCCGCTCACAACAGGAGCGCGCCATTGAACCCAGACGTCCGTAGCAACCAGAATTAGAGGTTGCCAAAAAAGGGGTATTTTCTATCAAATAGGGGAAGGGGGGGTGCTCTGTTCTCGTCCATACGTCTGGGATTCATATCATAGGTTTGAATGGAACTCCCTCCTCCTTTTAAATACTGGAGTAAGAGAGCGTAGGAAGGGGCTTGCGGGGATCGAATAGGATCATGCTTAATCTGCTGTTCCTCGCCATTGTGCTCCGATCGGGACACTTAAACAGCCTCTGTGGACAATTAGAGGAGTGGGGAGATACCTGGGGTACACGCAGGTGGGAGTTACATTGATTTTGCTGCACGGTGTGTGAAATATAAAGGTGTTCAGAACACAAACAGTGAAGTCAAAACAAAAGGGCTTTCAATAGTTTATGAACTCTTTTATGAACCCATAGAAGCTTTTATTAAGGCCTTTTACAGCTTGTTTTTATCGGAGTTCCATTTATCCTTGGATCTGTTAACAACTGCAGTTAAAGGATACTTTGTTAGTTGTTACTATTTACTTATTTGAAACAATATCATATAATTTTTGGGAAATAATACGATAACTCCCGACATTCGAGGCTTTTAATAGGATATGATATAGATATTTAACCCAACCAGTTCAATTTAGGATATAAAAAAGCACTTTTTGGGCAATTGGGTAACTGAAGCCTTTCAGATATTTGACTGCACTGGACAAATGGATATATTGATCTAGATCGGTTCATTGATACTTAAAGGGCAAGTTCTTTTGAGTTTTTATAGCCATAACATTTACAACAAAGTACTTGACTGAATGCACATGAATAAGAAAATAGCTTATCAAAGCTGGGTGTTTTTTGTTAATTTGTCTGATTGCAGTTTACACCTTAGTATGTGTGTAAGATTCATTTTCTGGTGATTGTCCTGTTGAGGGGTATTAAGTCAAACTCCCATTCATAAAAAGAAGTCTATTTAGTTTTGAATTAATAATGTTGTAGTACAATTCAACTGTCGAAATTGGAAATACAAGCAAGGTGCAGCTTTATGCCCCCGTTTAAGCTTACGATGTGAAACTTTTATTTATAATGTTATATTGTACTTTTTTTCCCTTTCATTTTCTGAACCACTTTACTAGGGTCACGGGGGGTGCTGGAGCTTATCCCAGCCACCGGGCCGATTGGCTGGACACCACTTCAGGTGTCCGTAGTCAGCTGTAATTGGCTTAAGCACCCTCAGTGACTCTTGTGAGAATAACCGGTACAGAAAATGAAGAAATAAAATAGAAGTGGCTAGATAAAAGTAACTGCATTAAAATTCATCTTAATTTGAATCAATTACTTAAAGTGTGAGTTAAGAAACGATAATATTTACATTATTCTCTAAGTGTCAAATTTCTGAGGTTGTGACATGCTGTCTAACTTTTGCCATAACTCCATAAACATGACCCCCCCCCCCCCATGATATTTTTAAGCCATGTACATTTCATAGCCATGTACTAATCTAATTTAATCTCAACCTGCGAGCACTATTGCAGGCACACCATGTAAACACTTTTTCTGGTGTGCTCTTTATCATTAATGAGCGTCTCTATGGCCTCATGCTTTGTGCACTTTGCATTCTGGAGGCCTTGTTCTGTGCCCACTTTCCCACCCTCCCCACCTGTCAATCAAACATCATGATAGAGGCTGGATGACAAGCAGTCAGCCAAGAAAGCAAGGCCTTGTTGTTCCCTGCAGCCCCCACCATCACCATGCCTCCTCATTGTTTTCATTCTCACCTTAAGTTCTCATCACGTTCAAGTCACATCTGTGGCCGTCTCAGCCCAAAAGAGACTCAACTCGGTTCTTACAAGTGCTCGAGCCATGGTGCACCTGCACCTCTAAATAGGCATCCTATCATGTAAACAACACCCCGAATTCGTTCTGCATTTGTCCTTTAAGTAGATTGAGAATAAGCATGAGTCAAGTCAGAGTGGGAGTGGGTGGCATCCAATGCAACAATGTGGGAACCGTTTTCTCCCAGCAGGGCTACGTTTTCTTTTAATTGAAGTACTTGTACCGTCATTACCTTCTCTACACAAACATGTTCCCCAAGACAAAAGAGCGAGAACTGAGCTGGAAAGCCACTCTTGTTAAAACTGAATGTGTAGATAAACTCCTTGTGTACCTCATCTATGGGAACCAGCCAACTTGAATTTGCCAAAAGTCTGTTTTGTTTTGTAGTATGAAAACTAGTGGAAATAGTATTAGTAGTAGGGTCACTTCCTGGTTTTTGAATTGAGGTCAAAATGAACAGGCAAGTGCAAGTCTGGTTACCATACTTGTCAACCTCTGCCGATAATCGCCCTTATAAATGATTATGATTCCCCGTAAAACCCCCCAAAAAACGTACAAACACCGTACGACGCATGTTTACTCGCGGTAACTCATTTCTTACTATGTGTCTCCTCCATGCTTGCTTCCACGATATTTACTCTATGTATATCTACGCATGCGCATGTCATACTTTATCGATATTGCTGTACGCACCGCTATAAAAATACATACGATTGAGGATAATTTTTGCTTGTATACCGTGACAAGAGACTATCTGAATTTTAGCCAAAACGGTCTTGTTGAGATCGGTTTTCATAAATATTGGCGATTTTTTTTAAAATTCTCCCCGTACAAAAGTCGTTGTAAAGCGTACATGATTTGAAATGGTAAAAAAAACGTAGAAAATACGTGTAAAACGTACAAGTTGACAGGTATGGGTTACGGAGTCAGCCCTGGAGTCCACAAGAGCGTGACCTTTCCTATTAGTAGTATGTTTGACCCCTGTGGAAAGGCCATGCTGCAGAACTTTTTTGCTTTTTGTGTATGATTAATATACTGTTTTTGTACCATTTACCTTATTTACCATCCATCTGACAACTAAAAATGGCAAAAGAGGGTTGGAATAAGAGTTAAAATATTCTATTCTTTGACCTTTATTCATAGATAAAATATTTTAAACATGGTAGATGCAAATCTCCTCAAACAACAATAAATCAATATGAGCTGATTAATGAATATACAATAATCTCATTATGTCCTGCTTCTTAAATTGGCCAAATATAGTTATAATGTGAATGGAAATTAAATTTACTCAGTTCAGACTTTTTGGGAATTTACAATACAAATTGATAGTATGATAAAATACATGATCTAATATGTTTGGATTAGATGAAAAATATGTATTTTTAAACTGGAATCTCTTTTAGTCTGTCAGGAGAATGAAAAAGAACCAATAGAGGACAGCCACGTCTAAAAAAGAAGATATTGGCTCAGTTCTGCTCCAAGGTGAAATTTGACTCCGTTCTGGGAAAAAGAAAAGAAATAAAACATTGCTCATGATCAAAAACATTTAAATTTATACAAAAAATACCATTCAGAAATAACCAATCTACTGATATTCCACTAAAAAATGCTAATAAATATTTAAAAGATTGCAAATATATAATACAAAACATGAATGAACGAGAGTATTGTCATAAAATCTTTACATAGCAGTGCTGCCACCAAGAGGTTAAAAAAAGCTTCACCAATGCCTTACCGAATCTCTTGCTGACGATTAGTAAACCCTTTCATTCATTTTCTGAACTGCTTATTCTCACAAGGATCGCAAGGGGTGCTTGAGCCTATCCCAGCTAACAACAATACCCTGAATTGGTAGCCAGCCAATCATAAGGCACAAGGAGACATACAGCCTTTCATACTCACATTCATGCCTTGGGGCAATTTAGATTGTTCAACCAGCTTCCCCTGCATGTTTTAGGATGTGGGAGGAAACTGGAGTACCCAGAGAAAACCCAAACAAAGGCCGAGGAGATCCCCAAACTCTATGCGCTGGGGACCAACTGGGGATCAAACCCTCAACCCGAAAACTGTGAGGCCGACGCATTAAACCACTCAAAGACCGGGCTGCAACCTCTACCTAAACAACTACATTTATTTAGTGTTGAAAATCATTTTGAAATGGTGGCAGGATGAGTGCTGATTTCAATTTAACATGACTTTGAGAGTAATTAGTCATTTGTGGATGTAATGACATTCCCAGTTATTAGCGGAGTTTCAAGCAAGGGAACATTACAGGAGAAAGCGGGGAACATTTACTGCATACTATTAAACAATAAGCGCACTCTTGTTATAATGATTATCACCTGAAAAGACACAAATTTGAATACTTACACATCTTTATTGAGCATGTGATTGTTGTACTGCAGGACTGGTGGAATGCTTTCCTCCTCGTCAGGCACCTGTACCATTTGTCAACATTATAAATATATACTACATACATACACATGATATTAAGCTGCAATTTGTACTCTAGAAAATGCAAAATCGTGCCGCCGATTAGATTTTAAGTTTAATATATGTTGAACTTGAAAACCACAGTTCTAAAATATAAAAATTATGAAACATTTTGAGGTGCCTAATTTAAATTTACACTTTTGACTGTATTTACTGTATGATATTTTTATCCTGAGAATATTTTATGAATAATATATTCAAATTTAATGTTTGGTAACTTTTGTTGTATGGGCACTAAAATAATTCTTACAATATTTCAAACGGTTTTTCAATGCATAAAAATGATTGTGTGGTATGTTTTTAAAATTTGAATCTTTCCACAATATTCAAATTCTGAGAAATATTACTCTTGGAGTTTCCATTAGTTTTCAGACAATCAGCAAAATAAATAAAATTACCACTTGAAATATATCAGTCTGTTGGTTATGTCCCTGTTTAATGGAATTATTAAAAGAAATCCGCTTTTCCATTATTTAACTTTGGTTTTTTTTTTTTAACAATAACAAATAATTAATAATTAATTATTATTAAATAATTAATAATTTTTAACAAATTATTTAATAATAATACTATACTTAAGTGTGACTTTCTCAGTTCTCATGGTATCAACTAATATCGCCACTAACCTCCCAGTACACCTCATCATCAAAGCAATTGTCATCAGCTGGGTCCCCCCAGATAGGCAACCTTAAAATACAACCTATAAGAATAAAAACAAAACCGTATTGAACAATAATTGCAGCAATAATATTCATGATCATTTCTTATCTTTGGTCCGTAAATATACAACAACTTACCGACCATGATGCCACCCCCTACACCAAAGCAGACAGCCACACAAATGCCAGCAGCCTGGTGGCCCCCCTGCCTCGTGGGTGTCATTGTTTTAAAATCACCCTCAAAATCAAAGGTGTTGATCAGTCTTTTCAATAAAAGAAAAACAAATCAAATACATTCAGTGCGTTCAACAGACCCATTTTATATGATTGACATCGACTTGCTTCTCACCCTTCTTTACCATACACAGACTCGGATGCAGCTGCGGCAGTAATGGCGCCCACAATACCACCTATGACCCCAGGCATGGCATGGAGGTTGTGGATTCCACAGGTATCCTGAATCTTCAGGTGCTTCTCCATAAATGGCTGTGACAAAAGTATTCCATTAGAATTGCATTACTAATTAACAGCTAATCTCCAGATATTAAATTTACAGGGTGACTGAGCACTATTCTATCAATTGGTGAAACCTCTCAAATTTGGCCGAAACTTTTCCTAAAAGCATTCCAGTTTAATTAAGTCAACACTCCGAGAGTAAAATAACTTGGGATGAATGAGAATTTTCACTGGCAAAAAAGACTGACATATTGTATATTGTATTCTATATTATGTATTTATTATTTGTATTTATTTTTATATATTATATATTTATACTTATACACATAAAATACATATTTAAAAAGGTTTAATTATTTTATTTATTTACTTTTATTATTTGTTATTATTGGATAATAAGTTGCACCTGAGTATAAGTCATACTAGCTAAAAAAAATGCACAATGAAAACGAAAATAACATTTAAGTTGCTATGGAGTATAAATCACATTTTTTAAGGAAATTCATTTGATAAAAAAAAAAACTAAGAAAATACATGTTATCTTGAAAGGCATTTAAAATATTTTTTAATAAAAAGAATAGTAGCAAGGAGAGATTGAATATAATATCATTGTAAGTTTTTAAAATAAATTACCCCCTGTCTTTGGTCAAAATCCGACTAATTAAGACCAAAACATCTGCTAACAATACCGTGAGGTATATGTAACCCAATGTTGAGATGATCCCGCAGCAGAAGCCAACGATCAGCGCCCCGTATGGCATCAACATGAATTCTGCTGCAGTTCCAACAGCAACACCGCCAGCCAGTGTGGAGTTTTGAATGTGCACCTTGGCAGAAGAGAAAAGCAACATGTGTGCAGGCGGGCGAAGAACACGGATCGAAAGTCGATTGGCGGCAAACCTATCACGTTTATACCATGTCTAGTTTGCCATGCTTCTGAAAGAGGCTCGAGAAGGCCACTGTGGTGAGCACAGTTGAAGCCAAAGCTAGGTAAGTGTTGATGGCGGCTCGGTGCTGGCCGTCCCCGTGGTCGGCGATTGCGGAATTGAAGCTGGGCCAGAACATCCACAGAAAGAGAGTGCCTAACCATTTAATATGGAAAAGAAGTTAGCCACAGTGTACATAATTCAGTTCTGCAGCTTTACTCGACGTGTACCTATCATAGCAAAGACATCTGAGTGGTACACTGAGCCCTGTAGACGACTGCTCTGGTCCAGGTTGGGTCGATAGAGCATCCACGAGATGGCGAGGCCGTAATAAGCTCCAAATGTGTGGATCACCATGGAGCCTCCTGCATCTCGAGCCTTATTGCAAAAAAGTGTTATTTGGCCACAGGGCAATTCAATATTTCATCCATTTCCTTGACTTCTGTACAGACATATTATCTATAGATTTTATATTCATATTGAATATTTCATGATTTTGCTGACATAATAAAGAAAACTCATGTTCTTGTTGACAGGAAGAGTTAACATCAGTTGCAAAGTATAGTATTAGACATTTAAAAAATAATATTTAAAGGTTTCATGTTTGAATGAATGGGAATAAGACATAAGATTATGAATTTGTCATTAATATAATAAGAATGACTGTATAATTGAGCCCACATACTTACGTGTATCAGAGTGAGGATGATGTATTCCTCCACAGCAAATAATGTGATTCCAAATAGGGTTAATACCATCAACTGAACTGGACTGACTTTACCCAGCACAGCTCCATAAGCAATCAGACAGCCCGCCACACAGAAATCTGCATTAATTAAACTTTGAAAGAAGAATACATTATGTACAAGTCACTTGGGTCAAAAAAAAAATACAACTGGTTGGTTTCTTCTTGAAGAAACATGAAACATGAGGTAGCTTTGTATATACATCAGACTAAAATTTCTAACCTCATCACCCTTTCCCATGAGCATGACCTTTGTGTTTACCTTGTAACCAATGTACTAGTTATACAAAACACCATTAACTCTAATATGTCTATGGATGGCAATGTTAGACTAGTTTCATTTCATATGTTTTCTGGTCACCACAAAAAAATCTATGTGCAGCACTTGTGATTAAATGATGAAATCCAGTATTTACGATTAGGTTGAAGAGGAAGTTGGAGTCAACCATACTTTTCAACACCAATTTTGATCTTCCCATCAGTGTAATCCAAGGAATGGAACCAGCCTTGCATTAGTAGAGCCCATTGGAGTCCAAACGCTGCAATGAGGAAATTGAAACCCACGGCGCCAAAGCTGTAGCGCTTCAGAAAAGTCATCAGAAAGCCAAAGCCAACAAAGATCATCACATGGACATCTTGAAAGCCTGGACATAAAATAGGTTATTTGTACCTCAGTCTCAGACAATAAAAAGAATGTAGCTGTTCCCCCTTTTCCCCACTTAATGTGACAAATAGGCTTAAAGACAGTTTTTTTTGTCCCACATCCATCAGGACTCTAAACTTGCGGTAACACGACACACAATCCCTTCTGTGTAATAACTTTGGGTCGAGAAAACATGAAAAAACGTTGAGCGGTGATCTGCCTCCTCCTGGCTTACTGAAGGTAAGTGAAAGACAGTGAGAGGTCAATGATCCGCTCGAGGGGTCATGTGATGTATCCATAACGGCAGAATGCCAAATTACAAGTCTGAAATTATTTTCACTTATTTGAGTCATTTGCCGGGAAAACACACCTTATGGAGAAGCACTACCAATTAGGTCATATGCAGTTTCTGGGTGTGATGACAAATAGGCTTTTGTCGAGTCAATGATAATGACAAAGCCTATATCCGATTATTATTATTATTATTATTATAAGACACAAATTTTATCATTAGCTAAGCTTTTAATTATAGGATCAACCAGTATTGATTGTGATTCTGAAACAAATGTATGTAACAACGACATGTCTTGTCGTGTAAAAATAAACCATTATTAACTTTTTTATTTTCTAAATAGCCTAAGCACTGGCTCCTTTGTGAATACCAGCATCACCCAGATAGTGTCATTTACAATAACAACCCCAGAGAACACCTGACAGAGTGCTGGCACAATATGTTGTTACTGTGAAACAGTAGAAGACATTGTGACAACTGCTTCATGTTGAAACTTTGTAAATGTATCTGAGTGAAACAGTCTTTTAATACCTTAATAATAGAGTAGCATCAACAACATTTGGGCAAATGCAATAAAGTCAATACAACAGGTTATTAGGGATCTAATCACAACAGTAAACACAACTATAAAAAGCAGTATGGTTTATTAGGTCATTATTTATTCTAAGAGTGGTTTCTTTTGGAAATAAACACTAATGGATAAACTACAGTGGGAAAAAGTGCAAACCACAAGGGAAATGACAATGCTTGTCAGCAATGTCAATGCATTACAAACAAATGGTTTTCTTAATTTAAGCATGTGATGCTTTTTTAGTAATTTGCTCGTAAGAGTATTTTTTTTCCTCTGTAAAATTAAAAGGTGACACAGATTGGATTAGAGTAGAAACAAAAGGCAGCATCAAGTCACTTACTTGGATATCTGAAGTAGTAGTCATTCTCAATGTCACTTGAAATATTATGTGCTTTCCTGTGCTCGATCCAGTGTGGATTGGATTCCTCGTCATAACGAATAAAAACTCCAAACAAGATGATCATAGCTGTTTGCCACACGATACACACTGCTGGAAGACTTAGACGTACATTTGTATTTTTTGGACCATCACAGAATTCTCTGAAGCTTTGAATGCATCCCATTCTGGAGTTTTAGCTTTGCTTTATGTCTATTTTGAAGCTGTTCTAAGATATGTTGGTGACAAATTATTCACCACAGGTCTTTTCTTTTAAAGTCTCTTCTAAAATGAACACTAAGCTCAAGAGAAAGTGAGCAAAGATGAGGACACTCCCACAGTCACTCCCCCATCATTGTCTAGAACAGGGATTCTCATTAGTGTGGCACATCAGTTGTTGATCATCAGGTGTGGCATGGCAAATTGTCCAGTGTACTAGTCTGGAACATAATTAAAAGATAAATAATACAATTATTCGCATAATCTACTCATGACAATGGCAAATGGTTCGCCGCTAGACAGAATAAGATACATAATAATAAGATATATAATTATTTATTATTTATGTGTGTAGAGATGTGATGTGATAGGAAACTTGGCCTGATTAAGAGTGCAGAATTGAGTGTAAAAGATTACTATTTTAAGATAATTTTTTTTAAATTTTTACGCGCTACAAAGCAATACAATAATCCAGGTGTAAAGTAAAGGATGTTTCAAAATAAAACAAAATTGATATTATCCATGATATATATATATATATATATATATATATATATATATATATATATATATATATATATATATATATATATATATATATATATATATATATATATATATATATATATATATATATATATATATATATATATATATATATATATATATATATATATATATATATATATATATATATTTATATATATTTATATATATATATATATATATATATATATATATATATATATATATATATATATATATATATATATATATATATATATATATATATATATATATATATATATATATATATATATATATATATATATATATATATATATATATATATATATATATATATATATATATATATATATATATATATATATATATATATATACTATTTTTCTTTCTTTATTATTATTATTTGTGGGAGGAACAGGTTTTTTAAAAATGTATTTGGTTTTATGTATTTGGAGCTACCATTAAAAGAAAGAGACATTCAATCAATTTCAACTGGGAGGGCTGGCAAAGCAAGTTATCAGTGAAACATGATGATTTTATATGGCAGTTACTGAGTTACAAGTAACAAAATAGTCCATAAAGTATGAACCAAAATTATATTTATACAGTGTTTATATGTTGTATAGTATGTAGAAGAGTAGTTACCACATCTATCTCAAGATCTGAGAAAGAGCTTTCAATCCCTGTTGGGTTCCAACCTTCCTGTGCCCAGTTTGCATGTTCTCCTTGTGCCTGCGTGAGTTTTCTCCGTTTTTCTCCTACATTTCGAAAATATGGATGGTAAAATATGGATGAATAGTGCTAGTCAAAGTCTAAATTCCCCCTAGGTATGATTTTGAGCAGGAATAGTTGTTTATCTCCTTGTGCCTTGCGATTGGCTCACCACCAATTCAGGGTGTCCTCTGCTTGCTGCCCATAGTTGACTGGGATACGCTCCAGCACCCTCCACGACCATTGTGGAACAGAAAGTAATTAAAAAAGAACATTCCAAGAAACACATTTGGAAGCATAATTCATAGGTTTCAAGATAAAGACAGTGGGAATTAGACAGAAGAGGCTGTCAACGACTGCTGTCCATCATCTGCAAAAAGATGCAAAGACATAAATGAATATAATTTAATTTAATTTCTTCCATTCATTCAATCATTTTCAAAACTGGTCATCTTTGGAGGGGTCGAGGGGAAAGCGCCGCTCATCTGACGTTGAGCGACAGTCAGTCGTAGTTCAGATAGAGACAGACAACCGTTCACACTCAAAACCCCACAAACAAACAAAATAAGACTCATGGGGAGTTTTACTTGGAAACTCCTCCCACAATTTTAACCTATGGATTTGCACGCGTTGGCATGGTGTGATGGAGGGGTGGGGAGTTGTTCTCATGACTTCAAAAGTCAGAACCTGTGAAGCATTCACTGTAAATAAAGTGTTTCCCACAAGACATGAGAAAGGTGCTTGACAGGTTTGACTCAGTCAAGCATTACAATACGGGGTTCAAGGTGAACAAATATGTCCACTTAACTTGAAAAGAATGAATTCCAGTAGTTGAACACCATTTTGAAGCCACTTTTAGATTTTCTCCATTCATTTTTGTGGCTTTTATTAGACTATGAACACGGCACATTATTGCTTTCATCATTTGTATTTTAAAAATGAAATTGTTGCATTTATCATGAATCCTTTTATTGTGGTATTTATACTTTTGATGAATATGTCTAGAGAAGTATAATATCTTAAATCAATAGAATTATCTAAGATTGTGTGATATTTTAGAATTTACCTAGCCAGGATGTGACTTTTTATTTTATTTAGTTCTTATTATTTATGTGTTTTTTACTGGAAAAATGCACTTTGTGGAGTAGCAACACCAATTTAGTTTTACGCAGCTTTGTATGATGACAATAAAGGCTTTTGATTTATTTTTTTATTGATTAAATACTGTAGTTATGCTCTAACAAAATAGGTTCAATGTCATTATGACATAAAACAACAACAAAAAAGAACCAATTATTGGATTTAAAATTTTCAATGGCCACTGATTTGCTGTTTATTATCATTCAAATGACAGAATAGTACATACATTCACTTCTATTTAATGAGAAGACAAACTTATCATATATTTTGTAATCATTTTGCATTATTTATTATAGTGACTTCTTTTTTTCTTATTAAGACCGCAGTGGAAGCTGATATGAAGCACGTGATCCGGTGAAAAGACACATCACTGCTCTAATCATTTGAGTCACATTGCTTCCATGGTAAAGTCATCCTGGCATATAATAAGATCTACTGGGATGACACTGTATTTTGCTTCATAACAGTCAACGAATTGGTTGGGAAGATGTCATCTGATTTGCCTTCAACAAGAAAATTGTCCACTTTTTCTGTCAAACTGTACACATTTGGCCATATAGAAAATGCAGTACTTCCATTGCATTTTGGTACTTCTCCTTCTGTAGGATAACTCAGGGGTCAGGAACCTTTTTGACAAAGAGAGCCATAAACAATTCATATTTTCAAACATTATTCCTTGAGAGCCATACTCAGAATTTAAAAGTAAAAATACATGAAAATGCGACCATTTATTATTCATTTCACCACTTTGAAAGTAAAAAGAAAAGTCAGAATTCTTTTGAGAACATTATTTCACTGTTGATAATCAATGAGTATCAATGAGTGGATGCATGCAGAAGAGTCTAATGAAGAAAAAATATGATTCAAAAAGGCGCTAGAGATAGTTTCGGCGCCACAGTGCCGGCGTAACACTCCCATTTGTGCGTCCTTGACTTAGGTCTCTCACCAGTGGTTCCCATATTTTACTGCACAGATTCATGGAGAGCTATATACACCCATCAAAAGAGCCACATATGGCTCCCGAGCCATAGGTTCTCTACCCCTGGGATAACTGAACAGTATTATCTTGGTTAAAGCAGACTGAATATTTGATCGAAATGTTGTATTAAACATTAGCTTGCACAAAACATAAACTGCATATTACATGTGCTGTGAACCTCAATCAATAATTGATAAAATTGTTGACATCACACAATACACCTTTAAGATACATCCTTGGAAAGAGTTTATTATTAAACATTAATATGTTCTCAACAAGCATTGTCACTCCGAAAAACCTCATGTTAAAAGCTGAGTCAACTGCCTTTCTAACTGAAGAAAATCTTCATCCGGTAGAAGATAATGCTGAATTGTATCTATCACGACGGACTCAGTGGCGAGCTCAAAGTCCTTCTTGTTTTTAAACGGTAGATGTCCTGCAAGCTCACACAGGGCCACGTTGAGCGCAGACTCCTCTTTAATCCCAAAAGAAGCTAGTCTGGGCCATACAGCGATGCGCACCCCATTTCTTAAAAACCTGTCTTCCTGTTCGCAGGGTGGACATCCCCTGGTCATGAAAAGGTTGTGAGCAACATTGGCATCCGTTAAAAAGTCTGTGACTTGACAGATAGCACTTGAAACAACATCCACATCCTTAGACTCAGTGTAGAACAGAAACCCAGCAGGGAAACCCATTAAAGTATAAAATCCCCTTGCAGGGAGGAGAGGCCTGCAAGGTAGAGATTCAATATTGAGCTTGTGTTTCAGGTAATATCCATGGAGGTGTAAATGATTGACAGACGCAAAAGCCCCTAGACTGTTGAAGCCCACCCGAAACGCTGGATCAGAACTGAGCAGTACAGATTCAATACCAACTTGAATGGAAAACTTTGTGAGAACCTGAGGAAAGCAGAGTGATGGATCTGGAACAAAAAGACAATGTCCAAACTCTAGAGGACTGACATTGACCAACACAACAATCTTGCATGGTTGATAGTCAATTTTTTGCTCTTCACCGGAGTCCTTAATCATTTCAAATAAGATTTCATCCGGATTGATCTTGTTGAAATTAAACTGCTCGGCATTAAAATCCTGTTTAATACTCAAGA
This sequence comes from Stigmatopora nigra, assembly GCF_051989575.1. Classification (NCBI taxonomy): domain Eukaryota; kingdom Metazoa; phylum Chordata; class Actinopteri; order Syngnathiformes; family Syngnathidae; genus Stigmatopora; species Stigmatopora nigra. The sequence continues at coordinate 16,547,988 of NC_135509.1, read as the reverse complement.
TCTCCTGAGGCTTTCTCCTCTCTGTTCCTCTTTTGACATTTAACTGAGCCACAAATCCACATGGGCCGGGGAGGATGCGTGTTTGTAAATCCCCCAAATTGTAACGGAGGAGCCCCCTCTCCATCCTGTCCGCCCACCCGGCTCGGATGCCTGAATCAAATCTAGAATAATTTGTCATCTGGGATCCATTATTATTAAAGCGCACATCTTTAACAAAGTCCTGTTTCCCATAGAGAAAATGAATTGTCATGGTTGATTCTCAATGCTGTTTTGAAGTTGGGGGAAATGTCCTAGGACGTTTTTGAAAATATACATTAGATGTACATTTGAGTCTTCTAGACAGATGTCCCCCTGTTAGGGACCATCTCAGACATGAACTAACCGCGAACAAAGTGGTTATCGTAGAATTGAGCGCGTTAGACTCAACTCACTGTACCATTCCAGCTGGTTCTTCTTCGTTGGTATACGCATATCCGGTTTTGAATGCCAAAATAAAAGACTTCTGTCCTCCTCGGAAAGTCCATTTATTGCAGGTTTTGCCATTTTTTTGGGTTAAATTATATCGTCGGGTCAAGGAGACAGAAAGAAACACTGTGCTACTTAAATAATAAAATAATAAGGTAATTATCTATCTTTTTTTCTGTCCCTTGTGTAAGTCGCTTGAGCTTTTATCCATGCTATTTTAATATTTTAATATTGTTTCCATGTACTCTCTTTATCACTTTAGGGCGCGATACACTTGCCCATTCACGCTATCACTCATACCTAGGGGCAATTTAGAGTGTTCAATCAGCCTATTTAATCTCTTTAGAATGTGGGAGTACCCGGAGTAAACCCACACAAGCCCAGGGGAACAAGCAAACTCCACATGGTAGGACCACAGTTGGCTGAGATAGGCTCCGGCACCCCCCATAACCCTTGCAAGGAAAAACAGTATGGAAAATTAGATTAGATAATTTTATTCTTCACTTATTTGGGAAATTTCACAGTCACAGTAGAAAGAGGGTGAGAATACAGACATGTTATGTTCATTTTCATACATTTCACATAGTGATAAAGTCTAATTTTAGCTTTCTGTATTATCATAAGCAGCGTTATGTATTACTAGTCTTGGTAAGTCCTCAATTTTTTAAAACAGCGGACTTAACTTTTCTTATTCAGTAATAAAACATACAAATGATGTTTACAATCTGCCTACATTCAAAACCAAATAAATAGTATAGGATACAATTCATCACATTAACATGCAAGAAATTGTCTGGTCACTGTTGTTCTGTAACTCCATGCAGGCGTAACTATCTTTGGAAGATGAAGCAGCTGGTCAGTCATGCAGCTATTTTAGCAGCTTGCCTTTGGAAATAAAGCAGGCAGTGACTGCCTTGAGTTGGTCAGTGTGTTTAGCTGCTTGAGAGCAAAGTTTCATTTCTCAATATCTCAAACCGCTTTCTGTTGATTTTTTTTCACCCACTTTCCTTTATAAGGCCATACTGGATATAAGGATGGAGACAAAACAAGACAAAGAAGTAAGTACTAATTGTTTTTAACTTGTATAACTTGTAGGAAAATCTTACGAGAGTGTAAGCATGTATTATTCCAAGTAGTTCCAATTTTTCAAGAGATCGTTTATGTCAACGATTAACAATTTGTACAATCATTTTGTTTCACCTACAAATGTTTCTATTTTGTAGACAGGAAATAAACTAAATGATACAACTCAACCCTATAATGTGACAAATGATACTGATGCTGAGTCATCCACCTCTGCCGTTGTCGACGGTAAGCGAAACACATGTCCTGTATTTGCTAACTCTTCACACTTACAATTACAAGATATAGTGCAATATATCTTTAAACTCAATGTCTTACAAATTGTATTTTTTTACTATTTGATTCTAAAGGACAGGTCACCAGGTCTGCTGAAAGGAGCACACAAAACCCTAAAGAACAGTCTGCTACTGGTTCAGCAAAGGAAAAGCCTGTAAAACCATCCCTTCAATTGACTTCGAGCACATTTACAGTAAAAAATGGTGAAGAGTTAAAAGTAGAGATACCAGTGTTGGGGAATCCATCTCCAAAAATAGAATGGAAAAAAGATGGAATGTCTGTCAAAGAAACATCCAGACTGGAGATCTCAACTACATCATCAATGACAGTCCTTCATATCAGACATGCTGCAAGGGAGCACGTTGGTCAATATTCCATCCAAGCAAGCAGCACCGCTGGAAACGTTACAGGAGAAATCACAGTGGTGGTTTTTGAAAAGCCAGACCCGCCAAAAGGGCCTGTGAAGATTGATGAGGTCAGTTCTGACTATGCATCCATTTCTTGGGAGCCACCTGAATATACGGGAGGATGTCACCTTGACAACTACATAGTAGAGAAACGTGAAATTATTGACATGTCTTGGCAAACTGTATCAGCCACAACAGTGCGAACCGCAATCAAAGTCACCAAACTAAAGACTGGTAATGAGTATCAATTCAGAGTGTTTGCAGAAAATAGGTATGGGAAGAGTACACCAATTACATCTTCAATTGTACTTGCACAGTATCCATTTAGTGTGCCTAAGGCTACTGGCATACCTTTTGTGTCTGCAGTGACAAAGTACAGCATGATAGTTGAATGGTCGCCTCCGGGAGAAGATGGAGGCAGTCCAGTCACTGGCTATCATTTGGAACGAAAGGAGAAAAACAGTATCTTATGGACCAAGCTGAACAAACTTGCCATACCGGATAACCGATTCAAAACATCTGGCCTGGAGGACGGCATTGAATATGAATTCAGAGTTTACGCTGAGAACATTGCTGGACTCAGTCCACCGAGTAAGGTATCCGACTGCTATGTGGCGAGAGATCCTTGTGATCCACCTGGTAAACCTGAGGCTGTTGTCATTACTAAAGAGAATATTACACTCCAATGGGCCAAACCTGGCAATGATGGGGGCAGCTCCATTACTGGCTATGTTGTGGAAAAGAGAGAGCTTCCAGATGGCAGATGGGGGAAAGCAAACTTCACAAATGTAATTGAAAATCAATTTACAATTACAGGTCTGACAGGAGGTCAAAGTTATGAGTTCCAAGTAACTGCGAAAAATGGTGCAGGTGTCTGGAGCAAACCATCTGAACGTATTACCATATTTGCTGAAGATGTAATTGAAGGACCCTCGGCTGTTATGGATCCTAAATTCAAGAGCACGCTTGTGGTTCAAGCTGGTGAAACATTTACAATTGAAGCTGACTACTTTGGAAAGCCCCTACCCGATTTAAGGTGGCTGAAGAATGGTGAGGAAATAAACAAAGCTACCCCAAGAGCAGATGTAAAAAACACACTTACTCATACAACATTAACTATCAGAGAATGTACACGGATGGATGGAGGACACTTTCTACTGAGTCTCACAAACATCGATGGGACAACATCAATACCAGTTAATGTAAAAGTATTGGATAGTCCCGGCTCTCCAGATGGACCTTTGAGGGTAAAAGTTGCCAGCGCTGAAAAATGCAGTCTTCATTGGAACCCGCCTTCAAATGATGGTGGTGCCAGTGTTTCTCATTACATCGTCGAAAAAAGAGAGACCAGCCGTATCACGTGGACAGGGGTCGATCCACATGTTGAAGCTGTCAGTTACAAAGCAACAAAGCTGACACCCGGGAGAGAATACCTATTTCGTGTTTGTGCTGTGAACAAATTTGGAGCCGGAGAATTTCTGGAATCAGAACCATTTATTGCAGAAAATCCCTTTAAGACACCCAGTGCTCCCTCTACTCCTGTAGCCAGTGCCGTGACTGGAGACTCTGTAATGTTGAAATGGGAAAGACCAGAGACTGATGGAGGTTCAGAGATTGATGGCTACATCCTGGAGAAATGTGATAAAGAGGGGGTTAGGTGGACTAAGTGTAACAAAAGAAGACTGAGTGACTTGCGCTTCAGATGCACAGGACTCACCGAGGGACATTATTATCAGTTTAGAGTATCGGCAGAGAATAGTGCAGGTGTTGGTCCACACAGTGAAGCAACTGATTTTATTCAAGTGTGTGAAGCTTCATACCCTCCTGGCCCCCCTACCAACCTGAAAGTTACAGACTATTCCTGCAGTGCTGTTTCTTTATCCTGGTCAAAGTCTATTTATGATGGTGGAGCTCCCATCACTGGATATGTTGTCGAGATGAAAGAAGCAACAAATGATGAATGGATCACATGCACACAAAACACAGAAGAAACAAATGATACAATAAAAGGCCTGAGACAAAATACAGGGTACAATTTTCGTGTACGTGCAACGAATGCCAATGGAGTTGGTGAACCTGCGGACTTACCGGGGTCTGTGGTTGCAGCTGAGAAACTAGAGCCACCTGAAGTTCAGTTGGACACAACTTTGAGAAAAATAGTTAGTGTTCGAGCCTGTTCAACATTACGTCTCTGTGTTGCCATCAAAGGAAGGCCAGAACCTGAGGTCCAATGGTCAAAGGAGGATGGTCCTCTCAGTGAGCATGCACAAATAGAAGTGACAGGTTCCCACACATTGCTGATGATCGAAAATGTCAATCGCAAGGACACTGGGAAGTATCTAGTGACTGTTACTAACTGTAAGGGCTCTAAATCTGCATTTATCACTGTCCGAGTGTTGGACACCCCTAGTGCACCAACAAACCTACAAGTAAAAGATGTACAGAGAGATTCTGTGTCCATTTCGTGGGAAGCTCCTCTCATTGATGGAGGAGCAGAAATCTTACATTACACAGTGGAAAAGAGAGAGGAAGCTAGGAAAGCATTCACAAGTGTCTGTAGTAACTGTACAAGGAACTCCTATAAAATTGACAATCTTCAGGAGGGCTCTTTTTATTACTTCCGTATCTTGGCTGTGAACGAATACGGTAGTGGACAAGCAGCTGAAACTATTGAACCTGTTAAAGCTTCTGAAGTGCCACTTCCACCTGGAAAAATCACACAGAATGAGGTCACTGGTGACAGTGTACACCTCTCGTGGGATAAGCCTGATCATGACGGTGGAAGCAAAATTACCTGTTACATTGTGGAAATGCGAGCAAAGGGAGATGATACATGGAAAACCTGTTCTGAGACTAAATTCCCGGACACAGTCATTTGCGCACTGACAAAAGGAATGGAGTATTTCTTCAGAGTTAGCGCTGTGAATGAAAAGGGAAAGAGTGAACCCAAGCTCCTTTTGACACCTGTTACTGTAAATGACACAAGTTCCAAACCTGTTATTAATTTGCTGTCCAGTACATTTAATGTGAAGGCGGGGAACGATTTAAGGGTTGATGTGCCATTTAAAGGTGTACCACAGCCAATGGTCACATGGAAGAAAGATGGCAATATCCTTAAAGAGACCTGTAGGGTAAATGTGACTACACTGGATATGTCATCTCAAATCATAATAAAAGATGCCCATAAGATGGATGTTGGCTTATATCAAGTAACTGTCAGTAATTGTGCTGGTAGCACATCTGCTGAAATCCATGTCAATGTTTTTGAAAAACCTGGAGCACCATGCAACCTGATTGTGGAAGAGGTGAGCGCTGACTTTGTGTCTCTTAAATGGCAGCCCCCACATTACAGTGGAGGATGTCAAATATCGAATTATGTTGTTGATAAGAGAGATGCGGCAAGCACAATTTGGCAGACCGTATCAGCCACCGTTGCTAGGAATTCTATAAAAATTTCTCGGCTCACACAGGGGACAGAATATTACTTTCGAGTTGCAGCAGAGAATCGGTATGGAAAAAGTTCTTTTATTGAGTTGGAACCTGTTGTTGCCCAATATCCATTCATGGTCCCAAGTTCACCAAACAATGTCTCGGTTATAAGTGCCTCAAAGTCTACAATGGTAATTACTTGGAATCCGGCAAATAGCGATGGTGGCAGCCCTATTATGGGCTATCATATTGAGTGCAAAGATCAGAGCAGTATCCTCTGGACAAAGTTAAACAGAAGTCCTGTAACAGAGAACAGGTTCAAAGTTACAAGCATTGTAGAAGGCCTCACGTATGAGTTCAGGGTGTACGCTGAAAATATTGCTGGTGTGGGTGCATGCAGTAAAGCGTCTGAACCTGTTGCAGCAAGAGATCAATGTGAGCCCCCACACAACCTCACAATCACTAATATAACCAACTCATCCGTGTCCCTCTCATGGGAAAAACCAGAATATGACGGTGGAGCTAAAATCACTAGTTTCATTGTAGAACGCAAAGAACTTCCTGATAATTGTTGGCTCAAGTGTAACTTCACTAACTTACTTGACACCTTTTTTGACGTAACTGGTCTCACAGAGGGTGAACAATACGATTTCAGAGTCCTTGCAAAGAATGCAGTGGAGCTCTTCAGTGCACCCTCTGAGGCCACAGGACCTGTGACTGTGCAGCACGATGTGAAGCCACCTAAAATTATTGTGGAGGAAAAATTTAGACATGTTTTGATTGTTAAAGTAGGGGATCTTCTAAGAATAGATGCTGACATATCGGGTCGCCCCAACCCTACAGTGTTGTGGTCAAAGAACGGTAGAACTATTGGTACAACAGGCAGGGTTGAGATAAATGTAACAAAGACACATACATCTCTAATTATCCGAGAAAGTGTTCGAAAAGACTCTGGACAGTACATTCTGACCCTACAGAGTACTGCTGGTACCACATCTATAGCAATTACATGTAGAGTCTTAGATAGGCCCGGCCCACCAGCAGGACCTCTGGAAGTGTCTGGACTTTCAGGAGAGAAAGTGGCTTTATCGTGGGGGCTCCCTCACGAGACAGGTGGTGCAGAGATAATGCATTACATTGTTGAGAAGTGTGAAACCAGCCGTGTATCTTGGACTCTCGTGTATGGTGAATTGATGACAACGACTTGCAAAATAACCAAGCTACTCAAAGGAAATGAGTACCTCTTTAGGGTGAGAGCAGTGAACAAGTATGGTGAGGGAGAAAATCTGGAAAGTGATCCCATCAAGGCAGCTGACCCCTTCACCATTCCATCTGCTCCAACGGATGTTGAGGTCACAAGTAAAACGACTGAAGCTATGACTGTCTGCTGGAAGGCTCCAGTGTCTGATGGCGGAAGCAGAATCAGCGGCTACATTATTGAAAAGCGTGAAAAGCAGGGCATTCGCTGGCTACGTGTCAATAAGAAGCCTGTCTACGACCTACGAGTCAAAGTCTCTGGTTTACACGAAGGGTGCGAATATGAGTTTCGGGTATTTGCAGAGAATGCTGCTGGGATAAGTGATCCCAGTCTGCCATGTCTTCATACCATGGCAGAGGATCCAACATTTTTGCCTTCCCCTCCTGGAAAGCCTACAATTCTCGATTCTTCCAAGACTTCAATCACTCTGTCATGGAATAAACCGCTGTTTGATGGCGGAGCGCCCGTCACTGGATACAAAGTTGAATTTAGACAATCGTCTAAAGACCTATGGACTGCCGTCACTCCAAAAACAGATAAGACTGAGTTTAAAGTTACTGGGCTCACTTCAGACACAGAATATGTATTTGTTGTTAGATCAATAAACAAGGTAGGCATCAGTGAGGCCAGTCCTGAATCAGAACCTTATGTCACTGTGGACCGAGAGGAAGAACCCAAGTTTGAAATTAGCACTGAGATGAAGAAGACCCTTCATATTAAACAAGGAAGTTCCTTGACCTTAACTGTGCCTTTCACTGGAAAACCTGTTCCCAGTGTGACTTGGGAAAAGGCAAACGTGGATCTAAGAATCAGAGGACTAATCAACACCACCAACTCCGTCACCTCCATTACTGTGGAAAAAGTAACTCGCGATGATTCAGGCAAATATATTGTAAAACTGCAAAATAGTGCTGGAAATGCCTCTTTAGCTCTAAGTGTTAGAGTCCTGGATTCCCCTGGTCCACCCGCACATTTAGCTGTAAAGGATGTATCCAAGAACTCTGCCACTGTTACTTGGGACATTCCTGAGAATGAGGGAGGAGCCTCGGTGAAGAACTACCTTATTGACATACTGGACATCAGCAGAAAAGGATGGACCAGACTCTCGAAGAAATGCCACAGATTGTCCTACAAAGTGACTGACCTGGAGGAGGGAGGAATTTACTACTTTAGAGTCACTGCTGAGAATGACTTTGGCATTGGTGTTCCGGCTGAGACGAAGGAAGGAACAACAATGGCAGGTAGGGTCTAAAAGCAATCAAATGGATCTAAACATTTCTGAGCTATGACATTTTGTTGTACTGGATTCTGTTCATCAATTCTTTTTAACTTTCTTTAGATACAACAGACTGGGAAGCTAACCTGGGTGCCTAGATTTTACCTTCTTCAGAAGGGGAACTGAAAATCTTCAGCATGTTGTGCAGATTGCTGACCTATTCATACTTTGTTCAATTTTTGAATGTCCAATTTTCTTGAATTAAAAAAAAAATTGTTTAAGCACAAATGTTTTGTAGTGTGTTTCGGCCTCCAAATGTGATGCAACAAAGTATACACAACCTATTGGCCACAGGCAAACAGTAGTTAAAAGCAATTCAGACCAGGGTTGAATTTTCTTTTTTCTGTGATTTATCTAGTATGAATCTGATGTTAATCTTTGTACAAGACTTTTGTAATAAATATGTATTATAAATTTAATAGACAATCATTTAAAAAAAATCCTCAAATGACTCGTAAAACACCAGCCTTAGGACAATGGATGAAATTTAGCAACTGTGTTGTTGGTGTTTTTACAGTTTCATTGATTTTAGGGCATTTTCTTACTCAATTAATGGAGCACATATACCAAAACAGCTCATGCAAAAAATGTTATTTCCTTTGCTGACAAGAGAATAAATGTGAATCATTTGAATTGACTTGAGTTGAATACTTTTATTGCCATTATACACGTACAATGATATTTCCACAAAGTGCAGAAATTACAACAAAAATCAAAATAAATAATCAATAAACAACAACAGTAACTGTTAAATAAATATTAAAACATAATAAATTAAATAAAACAACAAATAAAGGAAAACATAATTACAAATTAAAAGCAAAATAAAATTCAATAATAAATAATACAAATCACGTGTATATAGAAAAAATATGTACATTATTTTTTATTTTTTGTTTTTGTTATTCCTCTATATATTCTTGCTGGAACTCGTAGTAAAGAGTTAATCATAGTTTCGTCTCGTAAAATGACAATTTGGTTTTCCATAATTATTGTTTTGTTTTGGCATTTTGTAGTCTAAACGAGCATTTAATTTTGAAGGGTCCCTGACGGTAACCGGAAGTGAGACAACAGTGTTTACAACAAGTGGAAAAGTTCAACATTGTTTAGAAACTACAACATGGGGACAACGGCAAGTCAACTCGGGAAAGACTTACTCTCAGAATATCAAGTAAATATCCCATTAATCCTAATATAACATTTCTAAATCCCGGCTTTTGTGTGCCACTTGTCAATAGATGTCGTTATTTTTGTCCCACCCAGCAACGCTAGCCTACTTGAGCTATTTTAGCGTGCAGGAATCCACCAATTTAAAGACAAACACCATGTTACTAATACAGGATGTACTTGCATGTTTGCCAATGTTTTTATTTTTAATGTGTTGCGATTTGTCCATTTCTAGGAGCTGACATTTTTAACCAAACAAGAAATTCTTCTGTAAGTGATCATTTGTATGCCACTCGCTGTGTTTGCCTTGTACACGACGAGCTTCATATCGAAGTGCTCACGTTACACAAAATTGTGTTGTGGGTTCATTTAGGGCACATAAAAGATTCAGGGAACTACTTGCAAACGATGAGAAAAATATTCCGAACGCCAGGGTACCAATGGAAAAGATCCTCACCCTTCCAGAACTCAAGGTAAAAAGCAACAATGTGTTTGCTGATGTTAAAAAGCAAGTGAAACATGTATTATTACTAATCTGCCCTCACTCTTATGCTTATATCAATATATTTCAGTCCAACCCATTTCGCAAGAGAATCTGCCACGTCTTCTCAACATGCGAAGAAAAAGATGGAAGCCTGACTTTTGAGGACTTTTTAGATCTTTTGAGTGCTTTCAGTGACTCGGCTACATTGGAAATCAAGTCCCACTACGCATTCCGTATATTTGGTAATTTATTTTTGCAATAAGTTAGAATGTAATTGTTTTTAAAAAATGTTAAAGCAGTCTCATTTGTCCCAAAAGACTTCGATGATGATGGAACTCTTGACCGCAGTGATCTGGAGAAACTGGTCAATTGCTTGACTGGAGAAACCGACGACACAAGACTAACCTCTGAGGAGATGAGACAGCTCATCAACAATGTAAGTACGATCTTCTATTATAAAACAAATGACATATACACTTATAATATTCTCATCTCTTCTGTATGTCATTTAGATTCTTGACGAGTCAGACATTGACAAAGATGGAACTGTGAACCTGTCAGAGTTTCAGCATGTCATTTCAAGATCGCCAGATTTTGTTAGGTAAGCATAAAACTATAATTCATTCACTGCCATTGACGGCAAGATATCCAATCTATTCTAACTAAGAGGGCTGTTTCGCTGCTTTAATGCCAGTTCTTCCAGTTTAAATGGATTGCACATCTTACGTCAACAATGATGGGCAATGAATTAAGAATTAGTTCCTTGGCCAAAACAATTAACTCATTTTGAATCATTTTTTCTCAACAGTTCTTTCAAGATTGTGTTGTGAAGACAGACAATTAAGTCAGTTATGTAATTTCATTTGCTTTAAATAATATATGGCTTTTACCTATTTCACTGATACATATGTAAATCAAACTCTTGTGATTTTTAAACATCTTTATATGTATACTTAAATTTTTACAAACTCTTACGAACTCTTTATTAGGAGTGTAGAAACTACTCCATTTTTATTTCAAGCCTGAAAGGTTAGATCACACAGTCCACTCAAAGTCCAGTTTAACAATACGATTCCATAATATTTACGAGGTAGCTACTTCCTTCTTGACAACAGAAACAAATGTATTCCACGCCCCACACGTCACATCAACAACACGCAACTGTTGTTCCCTGAAGAACTCCACAAGGTAGGGCTCATCTGAACGGGAAGTCTCATATCCAAGCTGACCATATTGACCTGAGGAGGTAACAAGAAAGTTAGCATTATTGTAAATTAAAATGCATATAATTGTTGCTAGGAATACTTGAGTCAAACTCACCCCATCCCCATGTGTAGAGGTCCCCTGCACCTAAAATGAGAGATTATATTGAGGACAGACATCTAAAAATGATGCACTTTTCTCATAAGCTTATCTGCAATGTTAAAATTGTCTTGTTAGTTTGTGATGGTTAAATCATTTTTAAGTTTATTGCAAATGTTTTCATGTTGGTAGTTTTCCAAAGTTCATGCTATGGAAGTTTGAAGGTAATTCACACCTTGATGACTATCAACTGAAACAGTTGCAAAGAGCCAAATCACATTTTCCTCTGAAATAACCACTTTGAAATAAGCTTATAAGGAAGAATTGCAGTACTATCAAACCAGAAATAATTTCTATATGATCTCGACAGAAATTGAAATTAAATTGAAAGGAAAAAAATCTGAGTAGACTGACTGTACCAGGTATTTCAATTAAACCTAACTGAAGTGGGTTCTCCCCAGGCTTACGTGGGTTTTCTCTGGGCACACCGGTTTCCTCCCACATCCCCAAAACATGCAGCGTAGGCTGGTTGAGCGCTCTAAATTGCCCCTAAGTATTAGTGTGATTGCAAATAGTAGTGTCTTCTTGTGCCCTGTGATTGGCTGGCCAACAATTCAGTGTGTCCCCCGCCTGGTGCCTGAAGTCAGCTGGGATAGGTCCCCAGCACCCCCCGCATCTCTTGTGAGGATAAGCGGTACGCAAAATGCATGAATGAATAATAAAACTGATGTTTCTATTTTATTCCAAAGATTACAAGGTACAATAGACATCTAAGTAAGAAAGTTGGTGACCATTTTTTAAAAACCTTTGGGGCAGCCTTCTGTCTAACAATTCCAATAATTTAATGTGGACACAGTGGAAGAGAGGGGATATCTTACGTGTCACTGCAGCTGTGTGTCGGGAACCACAGCCAACAGTCTTCAACTCGGATGATGGTGTGATGTCCACTAGTGCTGGGAAAGATTGTATTGATATAAAAACTTGTGTGTCCTTTTCTCCTTCTGGTTGATCTCCACATGTAGGTAAGTCTGTAATTTTAAAACAGTTGAAAGAACAATGTCAATGTTAATATCATTTTGAAATTATTTTTGAAGACAATCCAGATATTGGACATGGGTCTAGTTAGTATATGTATTTGTGAGTACATATATTACTACTTAAATATATTTGACCATATTGTATTATATATATTTTGAACACATGGACTTGCTTCATGTAATAGAATTACATAATATGTTGCTATATCTTTATGGATTTAGATGAGTGCCGCTACCTTTATACTGCAATATTAATACTATTGTATCTTATTATATATGGGAATGAATTAAGACTAACCTACTGTTTCTTCACTAGTTTGATACTTTGGTGCCTTCCTCACGGCTCTTGAGGGAAGTCCAAGCTGGCCGCTCTCGTTCCAGCCCCACACATACAGGTCACCCCCATCTGTCAATGTACGTATATTATTACATAATTACACTTCATCAAACCAACATCCATAAACGATGTCCTTACCACTAATGCAGGCAGTGTGCCAGCCTCCTGTAGCCACAAATGTCATCCTCATACCCCAAAGGGCTTCTACTACTTTGGGCTGCTCTTCAGATGAGAGGCTTCCATGCCCTAACTGACCATGACTGTTCAATAACAGAAAATAATTAAATAAAAGTGTTGTACCTATCAGGCATACCAGGCATACCATACTTTTGGGCAAATCAAATCAAATGTTTTGTGGAGACAAGCATATCTTTAACAATGCGCTGGGGGAAATAATTTGCCAATGCCTATTATCATACATTGTAGTAGTCTTAATAATATGAGATTAAAATTGTAATATGATAAACAATAAGCCTATATTGTAATATTACAAGGTTAAAGTCATGTTGATGCTTGTTTTTAATGTAACATGACTCAGATGTTGATTGGTTTGACGTATAATCTTGAGAGAAAAATAAATCGGTATGTTACTTTATTTTTATATTTTGTGAACCAGAAGTTGTTAGGGGTCCATGGACAAAATTTAGATATTGAAATATGTTGATGAGCATGACTGTATACTTTAAATAAAGGTGACAGTTTTAAATAAGATATTCAGATGGTGTTTTGTAATTCTTGCAATGAAAGTGTACCACGGCTCAAAATTGTTGGGAAACACCTCTCAGAGCGTACGTTAATCTGTCCAAATATGTCGATCTAAACAGATATTAAAACATTGTGCCATATAAATGAGTTTGAGATTTTACAGTGGTAATTTTTAAAATGTATCTATTTCCAATTATACAACAATCTATTGTAATCTAATCTAGTATCTACTTATGACAATAAGGTAGACCATAAAAGGGAATCTAATTTGATTGTTGATGTGCCTGTCATATTTTGAGTAATGTATAATAAACTATGCACATTTGATATTTAGGAAAAATGATAAAATGACAGGTGTGATTGATACCTGCCCAGTCCCCAGGTGTACACAGCTCCAGATGCACTGAGTAGAACACTGTGCTCATCACCCAATGCCAACCTGGTGGCCTTGAGGTGTGGAGATAATGGCCGATAGAAGGGGGGTTTCATGGCAATGTAACCACCAGGGATTAATGGTAGATTGAAAGGTGAACCTGAAAACCATCAGAATAAGATCTCTAGTTACAATTTGGAATGTAATAAAACTAATTTCAACTAGTCCAGCAGATGGCGCTGTGACTACATCTTAGAAGTGGAAAACCAGCGATTTACCCACACCGTCGCACAAAGTTTTGACGTCCATGCTCCAAATAGGAATCTTCTCATCGCTGTCCAAGTCCCATGACTCAAATCTGTCCGGGAAACCTAAGATTAAAAACGACTCTCCGACCACAGCGTCTGTGCAGCCTGTATCACAAATCCCACTTGGAGAGTTGGAACCCGCAAAGCACAAAGAACGACCACCTGGCAACAACAATGAGGCGGGTAACGTCTTTATTGGAATAATGCATTTCCAACTATGTGACACTTCTCATCTGTCACTCACCATTCAAGTGAAGGGATGCTCTGCGGCTCCAACTCGCTCGCAATTCACTCGATTTCTCACTTTTTTCGCCAACATGACACTTAATTTCTGTTGGCGTATACACAATGGAATTTTCCTGGTCATTATCTGAATGGTTACGTCTACTTATCTGCCCAAAGGCGTTAAATCCGAACCCGAACCAGCTCATTAGAACCGGACTACCCGCAAAACGGGTTTTGCAGACGGTTTACTGGTAACATCTCATCCACTCACAGTTGGACCAATATTGCGCGTGCGCTCACCCACATGAACCCTTATTGCGCATGCGCATATAAAAATAACAATTCTGAGCAGCAATAAGGTCTCATTTTGTAGTGTATTAGTGTAAAAATACATTTATATTTAACACTTCTCATCATTGTCGGGGGCGAAAGGCAGATTACAGCTCAGATTTTTTTTTCTAATCAGTCTTAAGTGTAAATACATAGTATACTTGAAATAAACATGAATTATTTTTACAAATACATGACAGCAAATTGTGTGACAAGACGGGAAAAAAATGAAAATTGGACCATTATTTTTTTTCTGTGCATTGGTTTCATAAAAATACATAATTGTGATGTGTGATAAACTACATCTATAGAAAACTCTTTTAAAAAGATGGTTAAAAAGCTGGAAACTGATAAATATCTGTTTTTTAGTCACTTTCTAAACTCTTCTGGTCCTTTGTTTTTTAAGGATGAAAAACATGCATGAAATTCAAATAAAACTTATGATCACAAGCACAAAAATTCAAACAAAACACACACAAAAAGAAAAGCTTAAGTGTTCATAGATATTGCTCTTATGGAATGATTCAGGCGCAATTTTCTTCCATCTCTTCCTTTTCCTCTCTGTTCTTAATGATACCATACTCTATCGCCTTATCCAGGCAGTTCTGAGCTATTTTTGAAGCAGGTTCTGGCACAACTTGCTTTCCCTTTGCCAAAACAGAAAGAATCTCTAAAACCTCACTCTCAATGAGTTTCTCTGCTAGACTTTTCTCAGCCTGCATCATGTTAAAGATAATAACTGCACCACGGTGACGCAAGTCAGATATTTCACTTAGTAGGAGTGCCTGCAGAATCTCTAGCCAATGGGTGGTCTGAAGAAGAAAAACACACCAAAAAAAAAGTCACAAGAGTGGCATGGATGTTTGCAATGTAACGGTATGGCACTACACTCACTGTTGTGATGATGTTAGCACAAAGCTCAGGCTGCTCGGCAGTCAGCATGGCTAGTGTTCCTGCTGCAGCTTTTCTCAACCTTTCATCGTCCTCGCCACAGTACAGAACCAGCAGCTTAAGACGATCACTACCAGTGGAGAGGTACAGCTTCTGCACCTGGCCATAGACATTAGGTGCCCAAGGTGAATATTTGTTTGCATTTGTGTGTATGTCATGTATGCGTGTCTAACCTCTGTGCTCAGGATGAGGTTACACATGCATTCTGTGGCTGCTGCTCGGACCAGGTCATGCTCCTCAAACATATAGCCTTCAATTTTTGGAACAGCCTTCTCCTTTATTATCTTTTGTCTGACAAACAAAATATGCTTAAGATTAATTACAACACTTGACAAATATGAGGTTACAGCAATACTTCATCATTAAGGTATATTCAACCATAAAAAAGTGAGTAACGGTGAATTATTTAAAACAGGCTTCCAAACGTCTGTTTTTTTATGACAGTTTGTAGCCGTTACTCTACTGTATTTTCAAAAATAATCTAATTAATTTTTATTTTTAAAAAAGATATATATATTTTTTAACTCCCATATGAAAAAAAAGATTTTACCCTTCCGTAAAATCTTAAAAAAAAACAGTAACTGCCAAGTTATATCTTGGAAAGTGTATTTCGCCATTCCAATTTCTTAAAAAATACTTTCCCCTCGAGGCTAACCTGAGTCTCTCGCCGATTCCGGCCAGGTTGGTCAAAGCCATGAGTGCCTCAAAATTTTGTAGCAGGGTGCAATGAAGATTTAAGAGACTGACAAGTGGGCGGACAACCTCATATATCTGAAATGAAAAAAAGACATGAGTGGTGACTTTAACCACCAAAATACAGCTTCAAAAGTAGCATCGATTTATTTTACCCTTTCTCCTGGGAAGGCAATCTCTGGATTGGATGTAATAGTAATTTTGGAAAGTGCTTGTGCTGCTTTTACTTTTCCTACATCGGTGTTTTCAGATGCAAGTGGGATGAGAGCCTTGTGGGAAACAATCAAACTGTATTATTAGATTGCAAGAGACTGACTCTCAGGTATATGCACTTAAATAATGCAATCTATATGGTTGTACCTTTCCCCCACCATGTGCCACTACTGTGCCTCGATCTTCCTGTCTTTCCACTAAAGCCAAAAATACTCTGCCATGAAATGGTATAATAGACATTGAGCAAAAGGGTGAAACAATAGGCAAAATAAAACTATGTGAAATTCATACCTGGCGATACATTCCTTGCAAGCCTCTGTAAGAGTTGGACTTTCATTTTTGACCATGCATACTAATGCAGAAACCACTCCAGCTTCCAGCAACTTTATTAATCTCTTATTTACATAGGAATCTGCATCCTGAAAACACAAATCATAGTTTCATGTACAGCAATTTGGGATTTCAGAATCAAACTGATATTCATCTTGAAAAGACTATTGGTGTTGTACCTTAGGGTGCTCTTCTCGGACATGCTGCTTTGCATACTTAGCCAGCTCGAGCATCTGAGGATCAGGTTTTTCTACCTCATAGCTGTTAGTGCAGTTCACCAACGTGGAACCAACAGCAAAGAGCACGGTTTTGTCCTCAGACTGCAATGTTAAAAAGAAAATCAGATTATTGATGGTAATCCCAAATAAATTGATACTTGATATATACTTCTACTACTTTCACTATTAAAATAAAACTATATTTTCACAGGGAAATTTTCCCTAAAAGTTTCCTGATGCAAAACATCCTGACAAATCCAACCTTTGCGAGTTCAAACATGGCCTGAAGAGCAGTCTTGTCTTCAACCAAATCTTCTTTCACATCCGCATCAAAGGTGAGATAGGCCAAACCTTCCACCGACCACCGGCGGGATGTTGGTGGTAGAGACTCATTACAAAGCCACCTAACAGAAAGGTATCCATCAACCACTATTTAGCTATTTTTACAGTAACACTTGAGTCCAACTCATTTTTGGAAAAACATACTTCCTGCACTGTTTGGAGAGCTTTAATGTAGATCCTTCAGCAAACTGTTTCATGCTAAAATCTGTCCCTCCTGCTGATCCAAGTTTGCACAAACCCTAAAAAAAAAACAATAGATTGCTATTTCTGTCCATATATTTACAGATTTGCACATCTACAGCTAAGGCTGTCTTACCACCAGTGCTCTCACACGTATCCTGTCATTGTCACTTTTCTTGTAGAGGTCCTTGAGAAGTGTTACACCATTGGCTGTGATAAAGGAAGCCCTCTTAGCTTTACCTGCTGCATGAATAAGTGCCTCCACTGCAACCTGCTGGTGAATGACATCTTCAGAAGCACACAATGATATAACTGCATCCATCATTCCTGACATCTCAAGGGTTTGGTTGCCAACATCACTTGGGCCTTGGAGGAGTACAGATACAGTTTGGATGGCTCGCAGTTTGCCGTTAAGGCCCATCTGGTTGAAATGTTGTCTAAAAAAAAAAAAAAGAACATAATATTTGATAGGGGAATTTTAGGGAGGCATTTTGTCACTACTTAAATTATTTTGATAAAGCCAGGTGACCAACTCACCGGATGTAGTCTTCACATAATTTTGTGAAGTTCTCTCTCTCTTTGTCACTTTGAAGATCATCATAAAGTTTGCTAAGCAAAACTGAGCAGCTCATGTGGGAGTTATCTGTAAGTGTTGGTCCTTCTGAGAGCTCATGCACTGATGCAGCCACCTCCAAAATCTTCTTCAACCCTGCAAGAGGAATTAACAGTAATTTGTCTGGACTCATACATGGCACTACTATTCCTAAGTTGATTTCTGAGATGGTGTCAAGTTTCCACTTATAAACCAAATAAAATAAAACACCTACCCTGGTCTATCACCCATAGTGTCAGGGAGTTGTCTGGGTTCTTTACGGATTTGCGGGGTACTTGTTTGACTAAGAGATTGATGGCATTATCTCTCCCTGCTCCTGATACATTTGACGCTGGCATCATCTCCAGCAGGTGGCGAAACATTGAGCGAAGCTCCTTAGATGGTTCTATTAGTAAAATGGATCTAGTTAACAAAATCCCCACTGGGTTTTTTCACTTTCTGCTAAAATAACACAGTAAAATTCCAAAAATCATGAGAAGAATCCAGACTCACCAGGAAGTATGGCTTCTTCTTTACCCCTGATCTCCCTTTTCATGCCTTGTGTGAGAGCTTCAAACATCACTTGCAGCAGGTGGCAGGTTGCAAGAGAAACAGTCGGTCTTCCTGATCCCATTACTGTGCACAGTTGCTCCATTCCAAGCTCATTCACAATTGCCATTGTCTAGGTTAAACCATACAAAGCAGCATTAAGAAAAATCGAAAAGGCAAAATCCAACAGGATTGGCTCAATAGAAGAATGACAAAATATGTTTTTTTTACTCTAGACTGATGCTCTGTGCACAAGCCAACCAGAGTCCTTAAAGCAGAAAGGACAACATCCTCCTGCTTTGACTGAAGGAGTTGGTGTATCAACTTCACGCCATCGTTACGGAATATCTGCTCTGCTCCGGCATCTTCTCGGGATAACACTACTAGATTCTGGGCAGCCTAAAATCAGACATTTGATCATTTTAGTACTTGGGCAGTACACAACACTCCTGTGTGAATGAATTCATATTCAGCAGAATCTCGACTGGGGGAAATAAACCTACCTTTTGCCGGTCAGAATCTTTTACAGATGCATCTAGGAGAAGGGAGAACATCTGTTGCACTCGTGCATCTGTTGAGTTGAGTTGTAGCGACTAACAAGATTAGGGGAAAAAAAAAAGGTTGATGGGCAGTCTCCTTTTGGGAAAGCCGTCCAGAATATCAACAAATGAGAATTACATTACCTTTTGGTGAATTTGTGCTCCTAGTTGTCTAAGGAGATCTTGGAATGCTTGGTTTTTGGGCTCAAGCTGGGCACACTTCTGCACATCTAGAAAGGCCTGGTCAAAACGGCCAAGTTTTTGAAAAGCCTGTGCCCTCCGAAACCTGGCTTTCACATCACTTGGGTCAGTTTCAAGAGCTGAAATACATAAACATAAAAGGTAACTGTGCACTTGGACACATGGGACATTTAAATATGTTCAGCTGCAAAATCTAATGACATACACTGTGTCATACATTAGCTGAATGATCCTAGTTTCTGCTTTTGCAAAGACAATATTCTGAGCATTTAATACACACGGAACACATAGTCTAAATGAGAATTATATTATCGTAAAAAAGAAGAAGCTTAAAAGTCGGCCAAAAGGAAGAGATGCACATCAAAAGGATATACACATTGCACGTTAGGAAAACTCACATCCTATTTACACGTTTTGTAGCGTCTATTTAACAAAAAACAGTATTTCTGATATTATCCCGAGAGGAATACATTACACATATATCTTACATTTAGAAGCATCTGTCTCTGCTTTGCTATAATCCTCCAGTTTCAAGTAGCATGCAGAACGATTGCGATAAAGTACAGCACTTTCTTGTCGGTTGTCACTCAACTTCAGCGCTTTAGTGTAACAACAAAGAGCCCCCTGCAAGTCCCCAGCTTTAAA
The DNA here is from genome assembly GCF_051989575.1 of Stigmatopora nigra. Classification (NCBI taxonomy): domain Eukaryota; kingdom Metazoa; phylum Chordata; class Actinopteri; order Syngnathiformes; family Syngnathidae; genus Stigmatopora; species Stigmatopora nigra. The sequence continues at coordinate 16,528,073 of NC_135509.1, read as the reverse complement.
AAGGTTGTTTCCCTTTTCCCTGAGAGCTGCAGGACCCTAGAAGGAAAAAAAGGACCGATCCAAAGATATGAATTCAAGCTCACTATCACAGATGCGCTTAGAGAAAATACCCATTCAAGGATGTGTTCCATTTGTACCTTTTCTTCTTCTGTCTTACTCATGTTTACGTAGATCCACACAGTTAAGCGTTGGTTGGCAATTTAAATCGAATCGAATCCCTAACAATACTGACAAAACCCGCTAACTTCAATTAAACTGCACTTCCGCGTGTTAAAGTGCGAAATGTTGACGTTGCGGTTCACGACCACGCCCCCCCACTACGCTGCATTACTATAAAAGGAGCGCTCATAAGACAAGTCTTGTAAATTGTATATTTTACATTTAGACAATGCCAGAACTGTGCACTTCTCTTAAAAAAATAAATTGTATTATACGTGTTGACCCATCATCACCTTCATTTCATAGCAACAACCATATATTGCTCATTTTCCTGCTTTCTTTATAAGGTTTGCTTTTTTGACAACGTGATTTTAATGTTTTTAAAAAACCCTATAATAATATATCTTTAAAAAATACAAGTGGATATCTATAAATGTCGCATAGAGTAAAGCCGGGCGCAGAACTAACAGAACAGCACTTGAAGACGCACTGCTCAATGAAGCATGTCGTATCTACCTGTCGTTAGTATCTATGTTTGCTGCAGATGACGGAGCTAGCTAGCTAACTGCTAATATGCCATAGTCGCGTTGCTGGCAACCTCACTTGACTGTAGCCCGGGGCACATACACAGGCACACACAAGGGGGCTCCTCGTTCACGGTCCACTCGCCCCTAATGACAGGTAACGTCAGAATTTTAAATTTTATTTGATATAGTTAAACAAGTATTTAAACATAGGTTCAGATGAAAACTTGTTAAAGGTTAGCTCTGGCTCTTAGCGCTTAAGGTTATTGTCAGAACGCAACAAGACAACACATGCCCTGTCTAACAAGCATTTTATGTTGAGGATTTCAATGTTGTTCCCACGTTTAAATGCTATGTCATTAATTTATTAAATTGGACAATATTTTTAATCGGCGGACAGAGCCGGTTGGAATACCTTGTCATTAGCGCTAGCATGTTATCCTGCTTTAGTTTTTCATTAATGAAACATTCCTGTTGCTATTTAACAGATTTCATCTTTGTTCAGTAGGGAAATTAAGGATCTAGAATTCTTTCTGATGGAAAACGTGTGACCTAAGTGTCCTGTTTAAAAGTCGAACAAAGTCAAATTTTAACAGAGTTGCAACACGTTTGCAATGTAGGCAAACAGATGTTAAGGACTAGTCATTGTTTACACAAACGATTGGGCATGTTGCTGAAATCGGGTTAATTCTGTATACGCAATAATATACCAGAATCAACAGCCAGTTTGGGATTAGTCTTGTTTTTCAGAAGAAGTCAGATTCATAAACTTCTTTCGTATTCGGGTCATAGGTTTTGACACTTGCCATATGTCTGAACATGTCAACGTTTGTTCAATTTCCAATACCACATCTGGTTGATTATGTTCGAGTAGTCTCAACCACCTTGAGTAGTGAGCCGATTATACTTGTGATGGATTGCACATTGGTGAACCAAGAATATCCGTTAGAGCTTAGAGGAAGTATACCCCCCACCAGCTGCTTCCTGTAAAATTTCTCTTACTTTTACTTGTATCTTGTTTTCTCACTACACTCTAGAGATACATAATGGATGTTAGTTTTGAAACCCTGATGACTAAAGTGTTGCCTTTCATCTCGTGTATTTCAACAGTCAATGAATGTTTGTGTAATCAAAACCACTGTTATTAACCACAAATATATTTTGTTCCCCACAGATCCAACTTTTGGACAGACAAGTGGTGACTGGGAAAGCTTTGAAAAAAGGGGAAAGGAGAACAATGAAGAATTAGATGCTTCTGTGATCGTGGAAGTCGATAGAAAAGTGCAAGCCCAGTTGTTTTCACCTCATTCGGCAGGGACACACTTTCCTGTTGTTTTCCTCCCATCTGTCTGGCACTTGTTTACAATTTTCCTGCAATCTCATCAATTTGGATGTTTGAACTCAAGGGTCACTTTGAAGGTGACCATCGGTGGCTGTGGCCAGGCCTGAGCTGAAGGACAACTTGCCAGCTATTGCAGATTTTTGTCACTTCATTCAGGTCCCTTTTTGCCACTGTCCATGTTTGTGTAGTCACAAGTATCATGAATGGAGGCTAGCAAACCTGGCAATATCTCTGAGTATGTGCAATATTTTTTTACCTAATGGGCTGTTTGCCATTTTGATTCTATTTGTTTCTCTTTTGGTTGAAGGAACTACGTTTTTTTTCTAGAATCAGTTAAAAATCCTGTCCTGAGAGAGAATGAAGCTGAGGAAACAGGTGACTGTGTGTGGAGGGGCCATCTTCTGTGTGGCTGTTTTTTCACTCTATCTCATGTTGGATCGTGTCCAACATGACCCTGCAAGGCGACAAAATGGTGGAAACTTTCCACGGGTAAGAATAAATGTCAGGTTTCTTGAGTTTTTTTGTTTGATTTGCACTGCATTTCATTTTTTGGCAATTTTAAATATCTATTAGCTTTATTTTTAACACTATATTGGAAATAAATGCGCTGTGACAGCCCAAGCGATAATCCAGATTTTAGTCTTTTGTAATTCCCAATTCAGAAACTAAAACAGTTATTTCGTTGTTGATAAAAGCTGCTCACAAACAATCAAAACTTAGATCATTCAAACACTAATATAACAATAGCAATAGGAATAGTCTCAATGTGTCTGATATCCACTGAAACTGCCAGCTATTGCGATGGGACATTGATGGCCCCCTTTCATTTGCCTGCTTGTTTTTTCTGCCGTGAAGGATAGACATGGGCTAAAACGACAGTAGAGTATTTACTTTATGTTAAACATATTGTCACTGGTTGGCAAAATCTCCCCACCTGACTTTTTCAGAAAATGGAAAGCCAGCTTCAATTTCTAAACATCGTTTTGGTTCATGATACCACTGAGTGGCAGCCGCCTGAGGGCCTCCGCATTTTTAAGCATCATTTACACACTATGTTGTCACTTACCATAGGTGGGAGAGATCAGCACAACAGCTCCTCAAGTTGATGCTCGATTGCTTGTTTAGTATACAAAAAATATTTTATATCTATATATAAGTTTCTTTGTCACTTGTAAAAAAAAAAGATAAAATTCCGTGCGTTTTGAATTAAATCTGTACGTTTTTGTGATTTCAGTATTTTTATTATTGAGTAAATTGCTAATTACTATTCCTATTCATTTTTCATGACAAAATTTCTATTGTTAGTACTTCAATTTTTATTTTATGAGATCTTGGTTTTTTTTATTTTCGAAAACGTGCCCCCCCCCTATGCTTTTTTATGGACTTCTTAATTTATCACATTGAAGAAAGTTTAAATCTCTTATTTGAAACTGTTATTTTTTTCACATGACATAAATCTATGGTGTTTGAACACTTACTGCAATTGACTTAACTCTCTTTCTTCCTATGTGTTAAAATAAATGGGAGTTTTGTTACCTTCATTGTCCCCCAAGACAATGGGTGTGACTTTTGGTGTTATGTACTGACCAGTTGGTCATATCTGATCGTTAGCTAAAATAGATGTGATGCGGAGGATGGGGAAAATGTGAGAGCCAATAAGAAGACAAAAGTTCAACGTAAAGATTCACCAGTATAAAGCAATTTAGTGTAGCTCAAGTGAAACTTATCTGAAGATGTGTCAAAGAAGCCTATTTTTAACAGTTAAACTTAATAAGACCTAGAAGATTTTCTTTGATTTTTGAGTTACCTTTTGATTTTGTATGTGTTATAGAGCCAAATTTCAGTCCTGCAAAACCGGATAGAGCAGCTGGAGCAGCTCTTGGAGGAAAACCACCAAATCATTAGTCACATAAAAGACTCTGTCATGGAGCTTACAGACACAGGAGCAGTGTCTCCCAGTGGCCACCTGCCCTTCAGGACTGCCAATGGCTCCTGGGTCCTTCCGTTTGACGGCCGACCCTCATTCCTGGCTGTCAAGCCCCAGGACTGTCAGTTGGCTGCAGGCAGCCATAGTCAGGCGGACGTTCAGGTTTGCCACTTAAAATTTAGACAATCACGTATAAAGCACGTACACATAACATTTATGTCATAAATGTTTAGTTTGCAGACTAGTAGTGTTTTTTTTCTCTTCTTCTGGCTATTGAATCGATTACCACCATACGTTTTTTTCAGATGTTGGACGTGTACTCGATCCTAAAATTTGACAACCCGGATGGTGGCGTGTGGAAACAGGGTTTTGAAATAACTTATGAAGCTGAAGAGTGGGACAAGGAACCTCTCCAGGTCTTTGTAGTCCCACACTCTCACAACGATCCAGGTAAACACCAAGTGCATGTGAACAAAAACTTTATTAACCTCCTATTACCTGGCGTCCACGTGTGCACATCACATTTTGGTTGTCAAAAACTTTGTTAAATTTTGGACTACAAAGGTCTGGCGTCCACTTATGGGGTGGACATCATTTTTCTCAGAAACTACATTATGTAAAAATATATATATATTTTTTTGTTTTTCCACTCATCAGGTCCCAATTAGTGTAAATATCAAAGAGAAAATAAAAATGCATGCCTTGCAAAAGTCTGGGTTTTAGGAGGTTAACGATATTTTAATTTAATCAAGTATGATTACTAATTTAAAAAGATTCAGTGCCTATCATGAATGGGTAAAAACATACTTGGTAGGATGGTTCTTCATAAGCAAGGATGGGTTGAGGGTTACCAACTTGTAAGTTATTATCTGTTCTTCATGTTGAAAAATTCAGATAATCTGGTAAAACCAGTACTTCTGCGGAATGTCTAAAAACCAAACCAAATACCTGTTTCATTTGAACATTCATTCATCTGCCACTGAATCAAAAAGTAGCTTAATTGTACAAATGATATTGTAGTGTTGGCTCAAAAACACTTCAGAAAAGCCCTGCCCTTAAAGGCATTTGTTGCTGGATCTAGAAAGTTAAACTCTACTGGACAAGTTGTTTTGAGAATTCATTGACCCTGGCCAAAGATTTAAATCACATGATCAGTATGAAGCTGAAAATACAGTACCATGGATGGTGTGTTATTCTGTAAAGTTATAGTCAAATTATATGTTAAGGTTTTGGAACAACATTCTGTTGGTGAATAATTTCATACTAAAATGCGGTGAGTGCTAATCTGGCCCTACGGCAATCCAGATTTGCCCTTCATTAAAATTGTGTAATGCATTCTGAAGTGAAAAATACCACAATAGAGACCTGGAAAATTTGAGAAGTCAATACTTGGAAAGAATAACTGGATTGAACAGGTTTCTCTGCTCCCAAATGTTTTTTGATTGTTATAAGAAAAGGGGTCATATAACCTAGTGATACATTTTACAAATACAATGGAAAGTGTTTAGGTGATGGGATCCGTTAGTATTTTCAGAACTGTTTACGTGGTAGAAACAGAATACCCATTTCTGAATACTAAGAACCACTTTATTTTAGGTTGGGTGAAGACATTTGACAAGTATTTCACAGACCAGACGCAACACATTTTAAACAACATGGTGGTGAAACTGGCAGAGGATCCCCGCAGAAAGTTCATATGGTCTGAGATTTCCTTCTTTTCCAAATGGTGGGAGAGTGTGGATGCACAGAAGCAGGAGGCTACTCGAAAGTGAGTCGCTGATCAATAAAGTGTTGATTTTTTCAATTCTGCCAGCTTAATCCGAAGAGTATCACAGATGTCTGTGCTGCTTTTGGATGGTTATAGTGTTTTTGTTTTATATAGGCTCATACACACTAGCAGATTGTGGTCATTCTTCAAATAGCTATTTATCTGGATGAAGTGTTTCTTGCACGAAAGGGAAGGCTTACACTTACCTTCTTTTTGTAATCCTCTGTCCTACAGATTGATCCTCAATGGACAACTAGAGATTGTTACAGGAGGATGGGTCATGACAGACGAAGCCAATGTTCACTATTTCGCAATGATTGACCAACTTATTGAGGGACATCAATGGCTGGAAAGAAACATAGGTGCATTGATAACAATCCACTTAAATTTAGATGTCCCTTTGTCTGCCTTTTAAACTTTGGCTTAGCTCACGTTTCACAGAATTATTAATTGTTGTAGTCGATCAGTGTTCTGGTATGAAACTTGTGTGGTCATGTCTTACTCTACAAATTACAGGGGCAATACCCAGCAGCGGATGGGCGATAGACCCTTTTGGCCACAGCTCCACTATGGCCTATGTCCTAAAGAGAGCCAATTTAACCAGCATGCTTATCCAGAGGGTCCACTACTCGGTCAAAAAACACTTTGCTGCCACACGCAACCTTGAGTTCATGTGGCGACAGGAATGGGGTGAGTGCAGGACATGTTTCAAGTATGTTTATTACTACAGTGGTGATATTCATCCTTTTTCACCCTGATATTCTTAATTTTTCATCTGGATATTCCATTTTTGTACTTATGTATTCAGTAAAATATATTTAAATAAGGTTACAGGTTAAAGATGAGAAGTTCTCTCATTTTCCTGCTGTTTTTTTTTAACAGTGCTTGCTCATTGTTCTTGTGTGCCAACATGTTATTGATCCTTGGTGATATTTGTTCACCTGTACCACCTTTACAGACACTGGATCCGTTTCAGACATCCTTTGTCACATGATGCCATTCTACAGCTATGATGTCCCTCATACATGTGGACCAGACCCAAAGATCTGCTGCCAGTTTGATTTTAAGAGGCTACCTGGTGGTCGTATCAACTGCCCATGGAAAGTGCCACCCAAGGCTGTAGTGGAGGCAAATGTAGCTGAGAGGTGAGTCATACTGCTGCTAAATTTGAATTTTTAACATGATTGATTAACGGATCAGTAATTAAAGATTGTTTAATAGCATTGTTCACATTTATTCTAGTTTGTGATTTGTCTGTTGCAAAGTCGCTACACTACAGTGCATTCTCACAAATTTATGTTTGGACTATTTATTATATCTAATCAAATGAAAATTATTCTGGCTGACTTGCAGACTGAATAGACTGTTTCAATTTGCTGTGAGTAATGCACATTATCCAAAGTCACACTTGTTCTAAGGACAACTGGTGAAAAGAGAATGAATAAGGAGTAAAATGGCAAATGAATCTAGAATGTACATTGTTGGGCAGCTTTCACCAGCCATAAATAACTTCTGAGTACACATTTCTCTTGCTAATGGTAAACTGTCCACCTATTGTGAACCTGCTAAAGGCATGGATATAGTAATTGATTTGAAAGGTGCTTTTTCAGACTGCACAAGGTCTTTGTTTCAATTTGCTTCCTTCTAATGCAGGGCACAACTCCTCCTTGATCAGTATCGCAAAAAGTCCAAACTTTACCGTAGCAAGGTGCTTCTCATCCCATTGGGAGATGATTTCCGTTATGACAAGGCCTTGGAGTGGGACCAGCAATATATCAATTATCAGAAACTCTTTGACTACATGAATTCTCACCCTGAGATGCATGTCAAGGTGAGAAAGCAATTTAACAACTGACACACCAACTAATCTATTTTTAGTATTTTTTTATGTCTATTTTAAGGCAATCGATAAAAATAGATATGAAAAAAGGTTTGATTCTTATTTGAACTTGGGGGAATAAATATCAAGAAATTATGCATATCCATTTTTTAAACCCTATATCTAGTAAGACTTGAAACTTAGAAAATGAACTTCTTAACTTTGCATTACTGTTCATTGTTTCCACTTGCGAAAATGATTGTTTGAAGATTGACCTCTAATTGACATAAGCACAGAGGTGACTTCTAGAAGCCCTTCACATTAATCGATACCCAAGAATTAACCTAAAGATTAACAAATAAAACACAACTTGTCCAAGTCAATGAAAAGTAATTAGGGAGAATATATTTCACCATACATTTAAATGCAAATAAAACAAAATTTGATAAACTGATTACAATTCTATTAAAAAATGATTATAGATTCCTTTTTAGTTTGAAGTTTTCATGTCTGATTATTTTCCTCCAGGCTCAGTTTGGAACTCTCTCGGGCTACTTCAATGCTTTGTATAAATCATATGGCGTGCCCCAGGGATCCCGACCTCCAGACTTCCCCGTGCTTAGTGGGGATTTCTTTGCTTATGCCGATCGCGAAGACCACTACTGGACTGGCTACTTTACATCACGACCCTTTTACAAGAGTTTGGATCGTGCCATAGAGTCACACCTCAGGTGAGACGGCCTCATCCACTTAGATAGATACCTTAGATAATGTACTTTATAATTTAGGTGTTCAATATTAAAGGGAATGATAACACCTTTTACTATGTTCATCCCAGAAAGAATCTTCAATAAATTATTTTCATTTTATTGATGTGTAATAGTGGAGACATCAGTGTTTGTACACATTTAGCTAATTAATCTTGAGTGACTTTAACTAATCCCAAATGACCCGTCTTTCTTCATTACATACCTAATACCCACATGCACCTGTAATTGAGTCTATCATTGTGTTTAAGTTTGGGTGTAACTGACATCATGGAATGGGTGATGACTCTTATGCGGTCATATTTTGGGACTGTAAGACGCACAAGCAAAATGATACAAAAACTATATCTATCCATATATAAGCCAAAGTTTTTCCCATTGTATTATAAGACATTGAAACCAAAAGACTCGTAACTTTTCAGTGTGCAAAAATGCATATCCTCTTCAAGCCAGAGGGTTCAAATTGGAACTTGAAACTTTGGAATTTGAAAAAGTAGTGCTTCATAATTGTTAATGGTTGAGCAGTACAACAAATCCCCTTCACCCTGCTTCTTGTTGATTTATTCATGTTGCAGGGGAGCCGAGATCCTTTACACATTGGCTCTTGTCAATGCCCGACACATGGGAATGGAAGGGCGTTATCCAGTTTCAGATTACGCCCTGCTTGTTGATGCCAGACGCTCTGTGGGCCTCTTCCAGCATCACGATGGCATTACTGGCACCGCAAAAGAGAATGTTGTCATTGACTATGGAACCAGGTAGAAAAAAAACCCTCTCAATTTTGAGACAATCAAATAATATGTTCGCCTACAAATTGCTCATTGGCAATTATCTTTTAACTGTTTTGTTTTTCTTATTTGTTACTTACTGTTATTTTGGAATTCTTAGGTTTACAACATCTGACAGAGAAGATTTACATTTGTTAAAACCTAGTAGTTAAACCGTAAGCACTACAATCAGGCCTTCGGGAGGCGCACGTCTACTTAAAATCAAACGTGATTGATTTACCTCTATTTTTCCAGTTCACCACCCATAGCTTGGCCTTCCCTCAGATTCATGAATTCCTAAACAATAAATGAGCCAGCCAACCAAGTGTTGTTAGAGGTCGACAATTTGGATTGGATTATGCCTGCAGCAGAATAGCTCACCATCTGCTCCTGACTAGTAAACTATTGTTTTCTACCATAGATTATTGCGCTCACTTATCAACCTGAAGAGAGTGATCATCAATGCTGCTCATTTCCTGGTGATGAAAAATAAAGAGTTTTATCGCTTCTACCAGACAGAGCCTTTTCTAGAGACGGTAAGAAAACAAACAATGTAAGAGTGATAAAAATAAGGTCTATCAGGTTATTGTAGATTTATTTTAACTAAAGATGCTAAATATACATTATGTGAGAGTCTGTGAGTGAAAGATGATATTTGGATGAGTGGTTGTGTTCTCGATAAAGGATTATAACCCCCAACTTGGATAGACTCGCTTCCCTGTGACCGTGAGCAGAATAGGAACATGGCTTTTTGGATAAGTGTGCCATTGTGTATTTGAGTGGGTATTTGATTTGTTTAGGACGACAGGCGTGCTACTCAGGACTCTCTACCTCAGCGCACTTTAATTGAGTTGGGTGCCACAGGACCTAGGTAGGACCAACATGACTACAATGGTGTTTGCCTTTTCCCTCCTTCTACTTTATTTCAAGCGACCTATTGTTTTTTTTCTTTTCCCCCTCGTCGCTATCAGGTATCTGGTCCTATTCAACCCATTTGAGCAAGAGCGGCTTTGTGCGGTGACTGTGTTAGTGAACACCGTCAAGGTGAGAGTGCTCACTGAAGATGGACAGACTGTCCCTGTACAACTGAGCGCTCAGTGGAGCTCGGCGAAACAAATGAGTGCAGAAGTGTTTGAGGTGAGAGATGACTTTGCATAAATTCTACTTCACAGTAATTCATGTACGCTTGGCCTATTTTATTATGGGCTCTGCAGAATCACATCCTTCTTCAGAGCGCTGCCCTTTCCTTGTGAAACATTAAGACAAAAATCGGAATCTAAGGCAAAGGATTGAACAAAATCAGAGATGCCTTTATAATCTACATGAACCAAATGATTTATTTCAATTAGGATCTAACTTTTATACAAAATCATTCATTATCATACAAAATGCTGCAATACCAGGCAATTAAACATTGTTTAGAAGGTCAACTGATGCAACCAGTCTGAGCATCTGGAGAGTCCTCTACAACTTTTCTGTCTATAATGCGTACTGATTTCCTGAAGATTCCAAAGTGTGTGTAATAATGCATAAACGAAACAGCACAAACATCATTTGCAGTTAATGGAGAAAATAGTTGTACTAGGTGAAATATTTTGCCTATACATGCCTATCGGCATGTCAAAGCCTGTTCATAGAGCTTACTCTAAATCTATTAATGTTAGAGCAGGGAGCATCTCTTATACCGATAAGGTTAGAAAGTGTTACACGGAGATGAATTTCTTTTAGTAGTAACCTTTGGAATTGGTGTAGTTGTCGTTAAGGATCTCAAATTATTGCGAAATTGTGCTTAAAAGGGACTGTAAACTTGATTTATAAATAAGTAAAATGTGCGAAAATAAAAATTGCTGTTTACAACCATGTGAAATGAATTTAAATAATGTGCCATTTTATCAGGGTTTTAAAAGGGAGGAAAAAAAGGCGAGTCCTGTTAGCACTATTGTCAAATATACTGTCATTTCTACTACCAGCACGTGCTAGTGTTACGGCCTATGCAGTTTCTAAAACAATTCTTTATCCCTCTTCTGACACCATCTCATTGTTGTTCAAGCAATTTTGTCTTTGAATTAAAATAGAAGAAATTCATTTTTTTTCATATTTTTTTAAAGATACTAACTTTAATATTTCACTCACATGAAAATCAAACTCATCATGAGAATTATTTTGCTCTTATGAGACTCATTCATCTCCTGACATTTTACACATTTTCATACAGTAATTTTGACCAAAACCATGAACCCTTGTTCCCTTAATCGTGTAGAATTGTGCCAACCAGTCATCCTTTGTACTGCCTATTTTTTCCATCTTTGAAGGATGCTGAAATGGTTGATCAGTGTTTTAGATAAAAAGCCTCAATCTACCCTTTAGAAAAACAACATCCTAACGGGGAAAATAACATGTTGGCATAATGTAACACAGCAGGGGTTCTTGTTGCCTGACACAAGAAGAAACGCACATGCTGCATTTTTTAGGTTGGAGAAAGTGGGCTGAAGGGCTTAGAGATAAATTGTGCTGATAAGGGAGGAAGCAGTGATAGAAAAAAATAGAACAACATGGGAAAACAGGACAGAAATGCCCAATGGGGCAGAAATCCAAGATGAGATTTTACCCTTCTTCTGAATTATGCCAATGCATTCTTCGGAAATTAAACATTATTGTAGTTTTTATTTTCAATTTCAGCAGGGTGTTGATCGTTAAAATGTCCTCAATGTTTAACAAATGGCCTGCTTTCCACCGTTTACAGCAGAGTTGTCAAACTGATCAAACACGGGACATGGTAGTCATGGTTTCTTTTAGAGGGCCATTATATCTGCCTATTTGGATTGCCATGATTAATTGACCAATGAATTCCAACCAAAAATCAATTTTCTACTGAATTCACAACTATTTTGATTGCAAACGTTGCCTATGTTTAACATTTTTATTTTAAAAAACGAGCAGTTTTGTTTTTAAACGGACAGTAAATATTCTCAGATTTTTACGAACCTTGATCTTTCTTTAAGCATCAGAGACATTGGATTTAAATGGTATTTTAGTAACAAAGATGAAGTCGATGCTCATGATTAATTTATCAGGCCACTCAATATGAAATGGCAGGCCAGATTCCCCCCCAGGCATGGAATTTGACACCTGTTGTCTACAGCAATGGATATGCAGCTGGGGCTGGGAATGTCAATAATCTATTTTTTCCTTTGCAACCTTCTTCACAGGCTACATTCATGGTGCGTCTACCACCATTAGGTCTCGCGGTCTTCCATCTTTACAACTCTCCAGACTCGCCTTTGACACTGCGCTCAGACAACCTTCTCCGCCTGCCGGGAGGTGCTGTCTCTCCTCATACTTCGGACCCACTTCCTGTTCGATCTCAGCTAGCTGACCCTGAGACGTTCTACATCAGCAGTCAGTTTCTGAGACTGGGCTTCTCTGGCACTACTGGGCTTTTGGAGGTTTGTTTCTGAAACAGAATTGCTCCTCGTTGATCCCAAGCATACTCACTTTGCTCATTGATTCTTAACCTACAGAGTATCAAACACAAAGATTATCAGGAAATAAAGGTCCAGATGCACTTCATGGTATACGGGACTCGTCCTTCTAAAGACAAGAGTGGTGCCTATCTTTTCCTGCCTGATGGACAAGCAATGGTATTTTTCCCTCATTTCCATTCCTAAAATGCTGCTGCTGATGATTCTAATAGCCAGTGTTTTTGCTGCTTTCAGCCCTATGAACAAAAACAGCCACCTGAGGTGCGTGTTGTTGAGGGGCCTCTCTTCTCTGAAGTAGTGGCCTATTACCGACACTTTCAGCAGGCAATTCGCATCCACAACGTTCCCGGTAAGTAAACTCCTGTGGGATCTGTTCAAAAAGAAAATGCAGCTGCTGTCTTCTGTTTGTTGTATGGAACCACAGAGGCTAAAATTAAAATCTCCAAGTGAATTGACAATTTATAACCAAATAAAATTTACATTGATACAGGCTTTCACTTTCTCATTTTCTAGGCGTTGATGGTTTATCTTTGGATATCACTACGACTGTGGATATCAGAGACCAGAATAACAAAGAGCTGGCGTTGCGTCTGGTCACTGACATCCAGAGCGAGGATGTTTTCTACACAGACCTCAATGGATTTCAGGTCAGTCTGGTAATGATTACCATACTCTATCTATCTTCATATGTTGAGAAGCTTGAAACTCCATTTGTAGATGCAGCTGCGTCGCCGCCACCAGAAGCTTCCCTTGCAAGCCAACTTCTACCCAATGCCCAGTCAGGCATACATCCAGGACAGCCATCATAGGCTGACGCTGCACACAGCTCAGTCTCTTGGTGTCACCAGCCTGGAGAGTGGTCTGCATTGAATTTAGTTTCCTTAAATTTTGTCTTTTTTCTTCTTCCTAATTTTAGTTTCTTTGAACCTTCCCATACGAAAAATGCCATCGTACCTAGGTTTTGGATGTGCAGTAAATTGTGTATTCATTTCCTCTAGGTGAGCTTGAAGTAATTTTGGACCGCCGGCTGATGCAGGACGATAATCGTGGGCTGGGTCAGGGCCTCAAAGATAACAAGAGGACAGTTAACCGCTTTCGACTGCTTCTGGAAAGGAGATCAATGGAAAACAAGGTAAGCAAAGTTGATAAAAATGGAAATACAGTCTTCCCTCGATTATCGCAACTTCACTTATTGCCAACACTTCAATTTCTTTATTCTGTTATACATTAATTTTAAAAATTGATTATTTTTTGAAAGTTCATAAAAATTTGAAAATCCACACTGTAACCCATAAGACAAAGCCACTCTTGCTACTAGGACTCAGCACTGAATGGAAAAAAAAGGTAGTTATATTAAGGGTGACCCTACTTCGCGATTTTCGATTATCGCGTCCATGTCTGGTCTACATTAACCACGATATTCGAGGGATTACTGTACACCGGAAATTGAACATCTTTAACAACTCATTTAACACCGTATGGAAAACAGTTTGTGGTTTATCCCACTGAAAAACCTGTTTCTTCCACTCCTCCTTCACCTTCCAGCTTGAACAGAAAACAATTACACTGATTTCATTATAACTCAAATGCACTCTTGAGTCTCATATTTTTAGACTGATACAAAATCAACTTAGCCTTGTTGACCTACAAGAACTGGTAATGCTACCATTAGCGCTGCTCACTTGTTTTCCATTGAGATTACCCCGTTTGAGCTATCTTGAAAACTGATCTTTGTTGTATGAATTGCTCTCAATAGTGCAATTATTTCACTTTTTATAAGGCCACTGCTAATAAAACAGCCTCAAAGCAGTAAGTTACCACCTCTATACATTAATCTAAATCTGATTAACATACATTTTGGCTTTAAAGCAAAAAGTTTAAACCAGAGATTTATTTGACCACAACAAATGTGAAATTGGGAGATTCCAAATCTGTGTAAAAAAAATTTTTTTTTTTTTACATGTACATTGTCTCACAGCTCGGCCTCACAGCTCTGGGGTCCTGGGTTCAAATCCAGGCCACGTCCATCTGTGTGGAGTCAGTATGTTCTCCCCAGGCCTGTGTGGGTTTCCTCTGGGTACTCTGGCTTCCTGCCACATCCCAAAAACGTGCATGCTAGGCTGATTGGACACTCTAACTTGCCCCTAGGTATGGGTTGAGTGTGCAAAGATAAATCTTTGTATTTTTAGAACCACCTGGTTTACGCTCGCTCTGTTATTCTTGGAAAGGAATAACTAAAATTGCTACCCGTTTTATTTTTTGGACAAATCAGAATGAAATTTGGTGGATATATTCTAGGGATACATACACATGGATCCACAGAGCCTAACAAATCACGATTGGTTGTCTTAAGCTCCCAAGTTAGTCAGTACAATACCACATACCCGCTCTTTGGTTGTACTTTTCACGTCTCTGGGCTGTTGTGACGTTTCGGGAGCAAGCTGGGTGATCGTAGTTCATTTTAAACTTGATTATTACTTATATTACCATTACGGTCACTGAGTATGTCAGCTTATGATCTACCTTGGAACCAAAGTCACTACATATATACTTTTATTTTTCAAAAGAATCTCTGTAAGATAGATTCAAATAAAGTTAATGCAGGTTCACTCTTAAACCCTGATTGATCCGTGAACAGATGATTTGATTTTAAGAGGTGCTTTTCTCTGCTACCGCATTGTTTTCCCCCGATGAGCTTAATGAATGGATTCTCATATTTAAAGTGTTTTTGTTATTTTTGTCTATCTCTTCTCTTCTGTTGCCTTCAGCATGCTGGCTTCTTTGCCAAACTCGCCTCCTTATTTCATACTCTTCTCCCCCAAATATTGCATGACAGTTTCGAGGAGGTAATGTAATCATGAGAACAGCACCAGTTTTCGTTCCCATAGCCTGTGCCCTGTAGTTCGTTTTCCTTTCTTATAGATACAAATACCCAATGTTACAAAATTACTCTTTCAAAAAACAAAAAAAAACAGTAAGGTGGACATAGCAGTTTTACTGTGTAGCTGCTTCTGATTGAATAGTGTTTCTGCCTGCCAAAATCCACAATTGAGGAAAGTTTTAGACATATTGCTTACGAACGGTAAAACTGGACTGTACTTGGGACTTAGAAGTAGAAATTACCCAACCCACTGTGTTGATAGTTGTTTGTCATAAGTGAAATATACAAGATCTACTGTTGAGCAATATAAGGACCCTCATTTTCTCTCTCTTCCTCCAGGTGACAGATGTCTCAACGACAAGCTTCCCGTCTGTGCTAAGTCACATGACCAACAGGCTCCTCAATCACGACGTTCTGGCTTTGCCTGTCTTGCCCAAAAGGCGTGGCGTGCCACCTCTGGAAACCTATGCGCCACTCAAGACCACATTCCCCTGTGATGTCCAACTTGTAAACTTGCGGAGCATTCAGAGCCAAGTAAAAAGCCAATTCTTATTTTTAAACCTTGCCAATTTCGATAAACATCTTTGGCATTCATTCATTAGCCTATCCCAGTTAACAATGGTCAGTAGGCGGGTGACACCCTCAATTGATTACCTGCCACTCACAGAGCACAATGAGACAAACAACCAATCACGCTCAAACTCATACCGAAGGTGCACTTCAGAGTGTTCAACCAACCTTTCGCACATGCTTTTGGACGTGGGAGGATACTGGTGTACCTAGAGAAAACCCATGCATGGCCAACGGAATTAAAGTAGTCTGCTTCCCTATACTTGCAGGGAATAGGAACTGTTTTATTTTAGTGCCCTCACCCTTCTTTTGTTAATGGAACATGTATTTTTGTTTGCATCCATAGGACGCCAACTCTCCATCAGAATACACTGCTTTAATTCTTCACCGTTTTGGCCTAGACTGTGCTTTGGATGTTCCAAATTTGGGCTTCAACTGTACCACCAACCAAGGACAGGTGAGAAACCAATTACAGGCAAGGGCAACTTGACTTGAATGTGCACAAACACACAATTGTTTCAGATAATTGCCCCGGACTGTAAGCACACACCAAAGTTGAAAAGATTTCTTTTTAAATGTAGGCCACTCTAGATAACAAGCTGCAGGTTTACACATTATATTATGGGATATTAAAACAAAAGACTTGAAGACTTGTAGCTCATTAGTGTGTTAAAATGCATAAATTAGCTTCCCTGAGTAAGCAGCAGAGTTCAAAGCAGGGGGAAAAAATATATAAATATATATGTGTATATATGTGGGGAAAAAATCCATTTAATTTTGTCAACTCTGTTCACTCAAAAAGCAAGTTTCAATACATTCACTTTAATAGTGCCAATATACTGCATACACTATCTAGTTTGTACAAGTTAAAACTTTATTATTATTATTTTTTTTTTTTTCATGCTGCACCTTTTTGTCTATTTCTGAGCAGATGAATGTTTCCGGCCTGTTCAAGAACCTGGATCTGCAACTACTCCAGCCCACATCTTTGACGTTGATGTATTCAAGCCCACCATTGGCGAACACTTCCACAATCAGCCTGGATCCAATGGAGATCTCCACTTTTAAGCTCAAGTTACGGTAAGAGCCAGCACGATTGAACGGGCTCAGACTCTTCAGACCGAGAATGGACCCTCACCGGCTTTGGACCAGCACGGGGGAATCTCTCCGCGTCGAAGGCGCCACAGAGAACTGGAAATTCTCCACGAGCACAGATGCAGTAGGTTCTGCTGCTGCTTAAGAATGTGTTCTCTCTCGGCTCTCGCCTGGAACTGAACTACTGAATGTAAATATCCCAACGATGTGTTAGGGGGAACAAGAAGAGGGGGTGTGACGTGGTTTCGGGGGATTCCTGAAAAATGTGTGCCTCCCATGGGTGCAATTTAAAAAGCTTTATTTCTTTTATGAACTTTTACTTTTCTATGCGCACACTGATGCTGGCACATTTTGCAATCTTGGTTTCGGTCCACTTTAATGTCATCTTTTGCTTTTATTCAATTTTTGCGGTTCCCACATCGCAGCTGATGTGAATTTACCATGGGCCAACATTTGTGCTAATTCTTGTTTCCTAGTCACCGGTGAGCGGCCATGCGTGTAATCGGGCTCAAACCAACGTTGGACCGTACATGTGTGTGCGTTCGAAGTCTTAGGCCAGCACTAGCCTGCTTGTTTTAACGACAAATTCCCCACGTTGTTGCAGTAAACAACTAGCGTGAGCAGGATAAAGCTGAAGAAGCAATTGGACAGAGGAGAGGTGATATTATTTTGTGATTATTAATATTTTAATGCGACTTGTCCATCAATGGTTTGCTGATAAATACGTTGGGCCTTTAACACGCCAGCAAGCATGGTGTTTGGAAGGTGGTTATGCACTAACGATTTTAAGTACATAGAGAATGAATTCTTTTCTGCAAACTATGTTGAAGAGCATTTTTTTGTAGATTAGCCAAGAGTTATTTGATCACATCATTGCTCAGACAAAAACATCCAATGCTGGCTTAAGACTTCTTTTTTTTTTCTTTTTCTTTCACACTGGTGTTTATGTATGCCTGTATTATGTCAGGGACCTTTCATGAGGCTGTAACTGCATTCCTATTTTTCCATTTAAAACATTTTGCCTGAGAAATCAAGCCAATTTGAGTTCGGTTTTAGGCCCTGTCGCGCTAGTTATTAAAATCATTTATCAAGACCAGCCCTAAAACAAGAATTGCAATGAGCTTAACTCATTGGCTGCCATTCACTGCAATGTATTCCAAATCCTGGTTTACTGGAAGAGTTGACAGTAATCGTTTACTTTAATTTCAATGGATTGGACGTTAACCGGAATCAATTGCAGCCTTCGAGTTAAAATCCTCTTGTGAGTTACTGTTTATGCACATCAGTAACACAGTATAGATTTTCATTTCATGTTTTTTTCCCCCTGTTTATCAAAGCATCATAATGATAATTTCTAGGCACCTTCTGCAGATGGATTTTTTCACTTTACTGCACCGTCTACTGTGATTTCAATTGCCTCAAGTCAAATTTGAGAGGCAGGACTGAGTATCAATGTAAGTGTAGCTGGCTGATGTGGGTACAACTCGGGGCTTCACATGAAACGAAATTGAATCTCCACGGAGCTGCTGAGTTTTCCCCGTGGCTGAGTCTTTACTCAGAATGAAGCTGTGGACACTTTTTTTTATGACTCGGTGCATTACTTAACTGTTAGGTCTGGTCTTTTTTTTTTCTTCCCTAGAGGCCTGTCACATAAACACACTGCGCGGATATCTAATAATTCTTCCCCTAATTTCTATTTTGCTTTTCACTGGCGCATCTTTGAAAATGTCTCTTTTAAAGAGTTGTCAACTACTGTAGCACATTATGTTCAGAGGTAATGAATGGTGGCAGACTATCTTCTTTCTACGTAGGTTCCGTCCCAATGGAGTGAAAATGCAGAGTAACTAAATAAAGAAAATTTGAGTTACTAATCTGTTGACGTACCGTATATTTAGACTCATGCTTTCACAGCATACACCTGCATTGGATGCTATTTCAGGGTCTTGCATTAGTTTTGCACTGTTCTGTTGGAAGGATGACATGAGCATTCACAAGGTCAGTTTTTTGGAGTACTGATGTTTGGGTGGGGACTCTTAGAGGGTTCAGTGCTCTTGAAAGTCACAAAATAGCATATTTTTTCTATATGCATAATTTGTGCTATCAAGTG
This sequence comes from Stigmatopora nigra, assembly GCF_051989575.1. Taxonomy (NCBI): domain Eukaryota; kingdom Metazoa; phylum Chordata; class Actinopteri; order Syngnathiformes; family Syngnathidae; genus Stigmatopora; species Stigmatopora nigra. Next base: position 16,508,865 of record NC_135509.1, on the reverse strand, counting down.
CCAGTAATTAATTCAGAATTTCAATTGTATGAGGTTATAAATGATGATTTTTTTTTAGCTGCAGTAGGTTTTATAGCCATAAAATAGTTTTTGAGGGTTAGATTGATTCTGACAACTGAAGGTGTTGCTAGGAAATTCACAGACCGCCACTGAATATTAATTATATGTAGTACAGTGTTCCCTCGCTACTTTGCGCTTCTCAGATTTTTTTCAGGATTTTTTTTTTTAAAGATATTAAATTAAAATTATAAAACATCATTTTACAAGATGTGGAAACAATATATCTACATATATAATACTTATATATATGTGTAGATATATACATATATTTATATACTTATATATGTATATACATATATTTATATACTTATATATTAGTATATATATACATATATTTATATACTTACATATGTATATATACATATATTTTTATACTTATATATGGACGTATATAAATATTTATATATATATATATATATATATATATATGTATTTATTTGTGGCTTAAAGGTTTGTTCACCTGACTCCCATGCGAGAAACTGGGGTTCAAATCCCCGTTGGGACACATTTTCACTGAGTTGTTTCTGTGTACTTCTTGTCAAAACACTCAAACGGTTATAAAGGAAACTGTAGTCACTTGGTTGTGCAAAAGTTTGTTCACTGGACTTTGGTCGGGGAGACCTGGGTTCGAATCCCGGCTGGGACACTTTTTCACTTTGTTGTTTCTGTGTACTTCTTGTCAAAACACTCAAATGATTACAAAGAAAAGTGTCGTCACTTGGTTGGCGCAGAGGTTAGTTCACAGGACTCCCGTCTGGGAGACCTGGGTTCGAATCCCGGCTGAGACACTTTTTCACTTTGTTGTTTCTGTGTACTTCTTGTCAAAACAGTCAAATGATTACAAAGAAAAGTGTCGTCACTTGGTTGGCGCAGAGGTTAGTTCACAGGACTCCCGTCTGGGAGACCTGGGTTCGAATCCCGGCTGAGACACTTTTTCACTTAGTTATTTCTGTGGACTTCTTGGAAAGACACTCAAATGATTACATAAAAAAGTGTAGTCACTTGGTTGGCGCCGAGGTTAGTTCACAGGACTCCCACCTGGGAGACCTGGGTTCGCTTCCCGCCGTCGTCCTTTGGTTGATCACTACACCATGTAGGTCAGTAAATGGAATAAGAAGAAAAAAAAAGAAAAATCTTTTTAATTTATATTAAACACTTAGTCATACTTTTCAACAAAAGGTTATATTCCGAACTGCCTTCGGCAGTTCGGAAGACAGTTGAAGGACCTGTCTGTGCGAAAGGCGTTCTCGGGTCGGCCTTCGGCCGACCCTCGACCGCTTGCTTGGTCAGTGAACCGCCGACACCGGGAAGCGAACTCACGTTCTCTCGGTGCAAAGGCGAGTGTGCAACCCACTACACCAACTCGTGCCCCACTTATACATAGGTGTTGAAACGTTTTATCCAAGGAAATGGGGTGAAACACTTAGTCATTTTTTTGACTAAATGTTTCATCCACCACTGAATACTTATACACTTAGACATTAATACTTATTCTTGTAACTGAATAATATTTGGAAAATCTTTGCCTCCACTGGGAATTGAACCCAGGACCACAGGGGTGGTAGACTGATGACTTATCCACTGGGCCACCACCCGGTGAGAGAAAGTGGTAGTACTTATACTTTTACCTCTTTCATTTATCTGAAACACTTAGTCATTTTTTTGACTAAATGTTTCATCCACCACTGAATACTTATTCAGTTAGACACTTAGACATTAATACTTACTCTTTTAACTGAATAATATTTGGAAAATCTTTGCCTGCACTGGGATTTGAACCCAGGACCACAGGGGTGGTAGACTGATGACTTATCCACTGGGCCACCACCCTGTGAGAGAAAGCAGTAGTACTTGTAAATTTATCTCATTCATTTACCTGAATAATATTGGGAAAATCTGTGCAGGTGCTTGGATTTGAACCCAAGACCATAGAAGCAGGAAACTGATGACTTATCCACTGGGCCACCACTCTCCAATATTAGGCAGTAGTATTTGTTGTTTTGTCTCTTTTCACACCCAGATCATACTTAGTCCTTTATTGTACCTTCAAGTCGGAAATGTTAGGTCAAATTACAAAGCAGAGCAAATCAGGATTTGAATCCAGGTCTACAGAGGTGGGAGGCCCATGACTTATTCACTAGGCCACAGGCTCCCCAAAGTAAGCAGTTGTATTTATTGTTTTGGCTGTTACAAATATTGGTATATTTAGGCTTTTTTTTCAAAACACTTTCTTTAAAAAAAAAAAAACACCAAGATTCAAACCCCGGCCTCCCACTTGAAAGTCAGGTGAGTCTGATTTTTTGGGGAAAAAAATAAAAAATAAAATACAAATATTACATTGAGACAACATATTTTACTGTTTTTTTTTGTTATAACATGAATTTCACTCTCTCTTCCCATATTCTATATGGTGTAGTGTATACAGGGGGGTAAAAAAAATAAATAAAAAAATGAAAAATAAATTGTTTTTTTTTAAATTAAATTCAAATTAAGCCTTTTTGAAGGGGAATCCCTACTTCACGGAAATTCACTTATCGCGGGTGGTCCCGGTCCCCATTAACCGCGATGACCGAGGGAACACTGTATACAAATGGAATGTTGGTTTGTAAGGTCTTTGCCTTGTAGAATGATTTTTTTTCTTGGTAATGAAACTTTAATGGACTAGTTACTGCCAATACGATAAAAATCGGTCAAGCAGTCTCTAAGTACAGTCAATTGGTTCTGTCAATTAGAGTCCAGGTCTGCGCTAATGATGTATACCTGTAGGGGGCAGCATTGAGTCAGGTCAAATTCTGTGTCCAACTCCCCCAAAACCTGAATGAGAAGAGCACAGAGCAGAAGTGCGGGGGTAAAATTGTGACTTTCATTTGTCTGATGTGTCAAAAGCTTATTCCTCCTCTCTTCCTGCAATGTGGATTAAAAAAATATTTGCTCTCAAAGCCACCAACTGTCTTTTACGTCCCCCAAAGTAACCAGACGCAGTGATGTATTCCTATGTCGAGATAAAAGAATTTCAAATGGATCTTTCTTTTTATTTTAGACGCCCAAGGCGCACATTTACATTTCTAGCGTAAAACTGAGGCGACAGTTTGTGGTGCGAGTTATCTCTGAAGATGTATTAATGATGAGCCACTACTCCCACCAACTGTGCTGATTAGAGTTGCTGCTTGGAACTAAAAAGGGTGCTGGAAGGCTTACAACAGTGCCGGGCTGTGCATTTCACAACAAGGGCTTCAGTCGTGCTACATCTGAATCAATCACCCTCAATAACTATTTTATGCCTATAAAGCCTCTACTGAAGCTACAGCTGCAACATAAAAATAGCATCAATAATAACCTGGTCGGCCCAGTGGTTAGTTTGCACGTTCTCCCTGAGCCTGTGTGGGTTTTCTCCGGGTACTCTGGTTTTCTCCCACATTCCAAAGACATGCATGGTAGGCTGACTGGACACTCTAAATTACCCTTGGATATGAGTGTGAGCGGGAATAGTTGTTTGTCGCTTTCTGCCCTGCGATTGGCTAATCACCAATTCAGGGTGTCCCCTTCCTCGGAATAAATAGATGTAAATTATTTTCTTTACTCTTATTGAGTAAAATGCAACATAGGATAGAAAGGTCTTTCACAGTACAGTTGAATAATGATTCCAAAGTGTACAAATACTGAAGCAGTTTCCTACATTGATATGAAATACTTAATATAGGCACGGTTTAAGTGACTACCTATATCTTGAGTTTAAGATGAGAAATGCAACGCAATTTAGGGATTATTTAAGATTCTATGGTGGGCCATATTCAATGATATTTTCATAATTTGCAGCAGGCCAAAAAAAAAAAAAAAAAACTGGGCAGTGGGCTACAGGTGGCAAGAATGTTGAATTTCAGCCCATTCCGGATGTGTTGCGGGATTTGTGTTTCATTGTTGTATCCTTATGTGCCTTATGGGTAACTGGTGATCAGTCTAAGGTGTAGTTCGACATCTTTACTCGTTGTGGCTGAAAATGAGTAATGTTTATAAAGTGTGTGTTGTTTTAATAATTCATTTTGACCACTAAACCAGGAAAGCAATTAAGTCTGCACGAAAACATGTAAAAATACAACATTGATAATATTGCAAGATACACTACGACAAGGGTGTTGGTTCGCGGGCTGGGTAACGTCAACTCGATTTTATGTGAGCCAGACCATTTTAGATATAATAGTATGATTTTTTTTTAAAAATAAATGGATTAGAAGAACTGGATTAAAAGCCCCGAATATTCATTATTTTTTTTAGATATAAAACAATGTTTATTTGAGCTTTTTTAAATATATTTTTAGATTTTACAAAATGACTTTTGAACTAAAAACACTGGAAAAAATGATTAAAAACTACAATTATTGATTTAAGATGGAGAAAATCAAGAAATTTAATATACATCTATACTCTTCATCTTAATTTGATCCTAAAACAGAAAGTCGGCACTCATGATTTACTTTCCCGACCCTCTCACAAAATGATGCGGCGGGCCAGATTTGGCCCCCGGGCCGCCACTTTGACACGTGCACTACGACAAGGGTACCCTAAATAGTCAGAACGCCAGCCATTTGTTTACAGATTAAGACGTGGGACAAACTACTGATGACATATTAGTGCCACTTTGGTATAACATTACATGCCACTATACTTAGACCTTGTTTTATTATTCTAGCATTGTAGTTCACTGTTTAAATGTGCACTGGAAGACAGTCCACCAGTGTGTCTGAGTAGGGAGGATGATGTGCATGCTAGGAAAGGACATAGGCCATAAGACAGATATTAAGGCTGTCCAAAGATGCCAGAAGGGCTGGAGCTTTGTGAGAAAGATGAGCCAAGTTCGCAGCCATCGGTGTGCTTGGAGGGCAAATACAATTAGCAGAATAAATGCATGTGTGTGTGTGTAAAAATAAAAGAGAAGAGACAAATTTATCTCAACAAACACCAAATACATTTGATTGCAGTGTGAAAATGACCCTAATGATATCATTTAAGAAAATATCTAATATATATATATATATATATATATATATATATATATATATATATATATATATATATATATATATATATATATATATATATATATATATATATATATATATATATATATCTATATATATATATCTATATATATATATATATATATATATATATATATATATATATATATATATATATATATATATATATATATATATATATATATATATATATAAAATAAAGGTTTAAGTTGATTTTAGTTATATATGTATGTATACATTTAGCCGATGGTAACGTGGTTAGCGTGTGTGCCTCACAGTTCTGAGATCGAGGCTTCGATCCCAGGTGTAGACCTTCCTATGTGAAGTTTGCATGTTCTCCCTGGGCTTGCATAGGTTTTCACTGGGTACTCCGGTTTCCTCCTATATCCCAAAAACATGCATGGTAGGCTGGTTGAACACGCTAAATTGCCCCTAAGTATGAGTATGAGTGTGAATGGTTTTTGCGATTGGCTGGCCGCCAATTCAGGGTGTCCCCTCCCTGGTGCCTATAGTTGGCTGGGATAGGCTCCAGCACCCCACTCTTTTAAGGATAAGTGGTAAGGAAAATAAATAAACTATTGTATATATGTATATATTACAGGCATAGAGAGGTATTTATCTCTAATGAGAGGTTTTTAAATTTGAGAGAATGTTAAACACATCAGATTAGCATGTATGACAAAATGGTGAAATTCAGGGTTTTAATATACTTCTGCTTTGAACGGGTTTTGTGCCGACAGCTTATTTACTTGTTCAGAAATACCTTTTTAAGTTTTTAGCCTCTGATAGTAAAGGCTGTAAATGTGAAAGCATCATGTACCATTTGCTGCTCCAAAAGAGGGAGGGGTGCCTTTTCTTATTGGTGCTATTCCTGCAATACAAGACATAAATCAATATTTTCCCCGGGGCTAGAAAACAGTAAAAACATCTTTAAAATGAAGCGCTTCAATTGGCAGGAAAAACGGAGAAGAAAATCCATTGTTAAACCGCTTTTATTCAAGCCGTTTGAAAACAACATTTTAAACCATTTTTTTTCCAGATCACTGTTCCATCAAGGACACATGGCAATGCTGAAAAGTTGTTGTATTGATAACTATTGTCACTGTCTAACAAGCATTTTACAAATAACACCAGATGACAGCAATAATGGCTTCTTAATAACCAGTTTGAATGAGGATTTTGTGGCCTTAAAAGTTCATTTCACAACTAAAACAAAGTAGATTGAATATGAAATAAATGTCCATTATGTCCAACAGGCTGTTGTGCCATTTAATAAATAACTCATTTAATAAATAATGACATACATTAATAAATACAAAACCTTTTAAAATGTGAGGAATTTGATGATACAATAAGGCGTAAAATGTGCTGAATTGGGGTCAGAAACTTACTATAGGGGTCCTCAGCTTCCAACATAAGAATTGGGCTCAAATCTTCTCAAAATGACAGCAATGTGTAAAAAATAGGTTTGTTAAAAATACATTAACATCTTCAGATACCTTGTTATACTCCCTTTTCTTATTTCAGGAAGAAAAATTGGTTATTTAAATAGTTAAAATAGGCATGAACAAAGTAAGCATGCGATCACGCAGATATTTTATGAAATATGACCACCTGAAGCCTATTATAAAATGATAATAAAAGACAAAGAGGAATTTTACAAAGCCAGGTGTCATATTACAGGCAGTTAATGTAATGTAACATTTGGGACCAGATATAATATGTATATTGCTTTTAATTACAATACATTGTTTAAATTTTGAGGACTTGCCACTTTAGATTCATATCAGATGTCTGCAATTCGATTTCATATATTTACTTCATTCATTCATTTCAGGTGTTCTGTAGACCCCAATTTGATACTTTTTAGCTGTATCAGCTGTTTTCCTATATCTGCCTCCATTATAGTTGTGACCATTTAATCACGGGAATGTTGCTAAGTCAACAAATCGGAGTAGGAAAGTCAATAAAGTTTAGCTTCTGTTAACAGGGATGCATATTTTCATGGTTCCAATGCACCCTGTAAAAATGCCCCCAGTCCTCAAATGTGATTGACGATATTCTTCACAATACCCATGTGACAGTAATCACAGGTGCTTCAGATGCTTTTGTAATAATTTTGATGGTTCCATCGCACCATATCAAATAAATCGCATGTGCAGACCAACAAAGTAGCAATTTTGTATGGTGGGGGGGGGGGGGGGGGGGTATGACACAACACCAGACCACTTATCCTCATTTGGATTATGGAAGTCCCTGTTTGAAATAGTTCCCAATATTCTGGAATATTCTGTAGTTACAGGTCAGAAAATTCTACGTATTTCTGAATGAATGTACAGTAATACCTCACCAATCTGCGGATCGAAGATTGCGGATTCAACACTTCTCGGTTTGGATCTGCCAAATATATAGGAAATATTTAAAGTGTAGAAAGAATCATACAAACATGAACTGCGGGTTGCTGTCGAATCACAATTTGAGTGTTTTTCTCATGCCGCTAGGGGGCAGTGCCCACATTTGGGAGTCAGATAATAGTACTGAGTGAGTTTTAAAAGTACAAATAATATTAAACAGACAGCATCAAAACACTGTCGCTACATTACAGTTACCTATTACGGCAGGTCTGAGATCCTTTTAACCGCAATAAGCGATGCACTACTGTATTTATAGCCAGTGTCCAAATTGGAACTAGGAAATCACATCATAAACCCCCGAATCTCGGCGCCAGACAGTTAATTGCAACAAGCGTCGTTGTCTAGACGACACTTTGCGTCTTGATGAAAGCTGTCCTTTCACTGCGGCCGTCAACGTCCTCGCTGTCTGATTCAGACTGGTAGGTGGTCTGGTCCTCGTCCCCCCACGCAGTGGGGACTCCCTTATAGCATATTCGAGCCCTTCTCCTCTGTCCTCGGTCCGGGCCGAAAGCAAAGCCCACGCTTCTGTCGGTGTATGCCGAGAGTGTTTTGTTCCTCCCCGAGTGCAGTTGCAGCAGGAGAAAAACTCCCGCGAAGGCCGTCAGGATGAAGGCGCAGCTGAGCACCGCCACAACGGCGGGGAGTTGAGAAGACGAGCTCAGTTCAGGAGGGTCCCCGCCTACTCTGTTTTTATTGTCATCTGCCGTCGATTCCTTTCCCGTGGGCTCGCTGGAGGCAAGGGGAGATTTGCGCTGCACCTGGTTCTGGTGCTGGCAGGAGGTGAGTACCAGGCGGCTGTGAGGGGGACACGACAGACAGTCCGCGGGTCCCGTGGCAGAGCAAGTGAGACAGGCGGGGTGACAGGACAGACAGGCCTGCACTGAAGATAAATCCACCCAGTTATCCAGAGAGAGATTGAGAAGCTGCGGCCCTGACGTGAACCCGGGGGGACAGAGTTTCACACAGCCTTGAAGGAAGAGAGAAAAGCTGGGGCTGCATTCTGTGGCAGCAAGACAAGAAGACACAAGTGTGGCTTTATGTATGAGGCTTTTGTTAAATTTTATAGTAGTGCGAACTCTTTTTTTCGTGTAGTCAAGAAAAATCCCATCTTCACTTTTGGAGTGACTTTTCATAACAGTGGGCGTCGATTCACACGTTATTATTAGCTTGGGTGAGGGTATGTGCGTGACCGGACGTTTGGTCGCCGATCTTTTGGTCGCCGGTTAAATGTAGAGATTAAACAGTACTTAGATGTTAAACTCTCTCTCTCTCTCTTAGATATTAAACTCTCTCACATGATTATAATTTTGAGAGCTGGGGTCAACAGTAAACCCTCTGTCATAATTTGACCGGCGACCAAAAGACCGGGTACCAAAAGACCGGGGACCAAAAGACCGGGGACCAAAAGACCGGGGACCAAAAGACCAGCGACCAAACGTCCGAGCACCAGGTATGTGTTGTGGTCATTACTAAAAGAGGGCAATTGATATTGAAATAGCATGTATTTACGGCAATATCGAGGTTGAATCTGTTTTGACTGAGAGAGGTCTATTGCCGTGAATAGAAGCCAATAGACCCTGAAAAATGGAGTGGGGAATAACATTCAAGGGCTCAACCATTCTCGATTTGATGAAAACTTGGAAAGAGAAGTATTTGGTCAAGTTCTGATGACATTTCACGAGCTTACCAGCAAAGAAAAGAAGTCATATTGAGAAATGATTACAGTGTTCTCGTTGAAATTGACTTGTGAAAATTCCTAGGATGACTTCTACGTAGTGGCTTTTTGTAAAAAGCTTTCTTTTTTGGGGGGGGCTTCTTGCCCCTGTAAGAAGAAAAGTTGTAAATATGTGAACATCTCACCGATGCATATCTGCTGGGCATCAAATGTCTTACAGCTATTGTTGGAGGGCCGAGGGAATTCCGATGAGAAAGGGCTGACCACATTGGATCCTGTCCCCCACAGAATGAGAGTGAACTGACTGAGAACTCCTGAAAGAGAAAGAGAGAAACACCGATAATAAATTATTAAAATTGCCTCAAAACCAAGGTAAGTTTTTGATCAAGTAAAAGTAATCGCTTAACATTTTTTGGGATTGATTTTTGAAATACCACAGGTGGCTATTCTTCAGTAAAACATTTTAAAGAACAACAAGAATGACTATTTTGCCGGGAAAAGAAAGTAAGTAAAAGTTGTTGTAAAATAATGTGAAGTAAAAATTGATCTTATATGGACATTTAAAGAGATTATAAACCCCCCGTAGGAGAAATGCAGAACTCCGTCTGCCATACATAAAAAAAATATATCGATGAAGAGTTATGAAGGATAGTAATAAACATTTATACTCCGATGCTAAGCAGTGGAGAAAGCCTGAGCCTGTCACTGCGATGAGTCGTTGATGGAAGCATTACAAGGTAAACTATCAACCATCATGGCAAATTGGCAGGTATTGGGTATGGGCAGATCATTTCTGTTCCTAACAAACGAACAAAAAAAAAGGTGTGTTTAATGAAATATAAAGCAAATGTTTTGTCCCTCCAAGGCTGTTTTGCTCATATAGTCTAATCACTATACGAAAACAGAAGAGTGGGAGTAGAGCTTATTTGTATTGTGGCGTACTATGAGTATGAAAGCAGCAGATACGCCACACCGAATTAAAGAACACTACAACAGAGACAAACCTTAAGTAACATGCATAAGAAGAAATACACAAATTCTCCACAAATCAGAGTATCTGCTACAACTACGACAACTTGCATGCAAAAAAAAAATCACCCTTGCAATAATCTGAGAAGTTTTTGGTGCAAGGGTGGACATTTTCACAATTGACTGGCTAAAACGAAAATAAAAATGGCTGCTCACGTCAATTGACCTTTTGCAAAAGCACCGCGCCTTCTTAGTTACGGTTGCTAAGTTGACATGCTTTGTGACTGCAACGGCTCAAACGATAGCACAAGGCCATGAACTGGATTTTTTGTGTGATTTTTTTTTAAGCAATATTACTGCAAGATCCTTCAGATTTAGGCAAAATGGTTTAAAATATGCAGCCAAAGGTTTGAAACAAAAATTTGCATCAAAGTATGGAGGCAAAAGCAGATAGTTTCAACAATTCCAGGAAAGCAAATTGATACTAAGGAGTCCAATCAATGTTCCATGAAAAATAAAAATGCATTTTAGAACGCGGTGTAAATGTCCCTTTAAAGTTAGCTGCATTTATTAAATTATCCTTCACGTTTTGACTAGTATGCAGTATTCTGAAAGCATAGGAATCTGCAGACCTAAAGTGCTTATAAGGATTTTAAGCCTGACTGACTCATTTTTCTTTAATATTATTCTAAACACAGCAATAGATCTCTTCAGCTGTTCCAAGCCAGTAAAATCCCACTTCTGTCACACCCAGCTGCTCTGAGTCAACCGCACCAGAGCGGTTAGGGTTGTAGTATCAGTGCCAAATGGATGTGTGTGGAAATCAGTTCATTTAGAATGATTGCCACACATCAAGCATCATTTCCCACGCTGGGGTAGAATATTGCCGCTGATGATACATTCTGTGCAAACAAAGAAGACAGCAGGACGATGTTCTGTCTTTCAGTCAGTCCCATTGTTGAATGAAATATTATGTGAAATGTGTGATAAGGTTATAGAAGAGTAAGTGATGTGAAAAAAGTGACCACAATACCAAAGGAGCTGGAATAAATAGAAATTCTGAGCACACAAAGCGCCAACACAAAATATGATTAATTAAACTTGCATAATTTCATGACTTGGTATAATACAACAACTGCATTAGGTGTTCATTTTTTGAATGGCTCTGTCAAAGAAAAACATTCCATTTATTAAATATTTATGCTTATAGTTTGTGATGCATAATTAAATATTTTTGCAGCAGAATAAAGTACTTGAAATGGTAGACTTAGATTCAAGTAAACAAACAGCAGAACATCATTTTATATGGTTATTCCTTATGTAACGGTGGGTTTAGAATTTTAGAGCACGTAACCCAATGAGTTCATTTTTAATTTTAAATATGCACGTGCATTCTTTGTCTTTAAATAAATGGGAGAATCAGTCTATCCAATAAATCCTTACATTTACTTGCCATACCTGTCAACCTCTGCCGATAACTGCCCTTATAAATGATTATGATTCCCCGTATAAATCCCCCAAAAAACGTACAAACCGTACGACGCATGTTTACTCGCGGTAACTCGTTTCTTACTATGTGGCTACTCCATGCTTGCTTCCACGATATTTACTCTATGTATATCTACACATGCGCATGTCATCCTTTATCGATATTGCTGTACGCACCGCTAAAAAAATACATACGATTGAGGATAATTTTTGCTGGTATACCGTGACAATAGTAACGATCGATGACAGTAGCGTCGTTGGCTACCAGCCTACGAGACTATCTGGATTTTAGCCAAAACAGTCTTGTTGAGATCGGTTTTCAAATATATTAGCGATTTTTTTGAACAAAAATTTTCCCCCTACAAAAGTCGGTGTACGTACATGATTTTAAATGGTAAAAAAACGTATAAAATACGTGTAATATGTACAAGTCGACAGGTATGACTTGCATCCTTAGTATTTCTTACAGAAGTAATATTTTAGGATTGTGGGATGTAATGACAACTTTTGCGTTAATCTAAGACTAATACAGTTTGATATACAAATAATTTAAGATTTGGATGTGACTAAGGCATTGGTTTTGTACTCGGTGTCAACAGATGCTCACAGTAAGGACTTTGGACTCTGATGCGAAAATGTGTGATTGGGAAAATTCTACCAAGAAGTGTTGTTTAAAAAAAAAAAAAAAAAGCTTCCGTCTGCCCTTTAACAGATAATGCATATCCCAGCTAGGGAGATAACATGTTGACATAGTATAACAGTGCTGTGATTCTTCTCGCCTGACACCAAAAGAAGGGCACAAGCTGTATTTGTATGCCTGAAAAAGCGGGCTGATGAGTTTAACAGATATGTGGCATTGATGGAGGGGTATGAGAGGGAAAATGTAAAAAAAAAAACTGTACAACATTGCTCAATGTTGCAGAAAAAAATGTAATGTGCTCAATTTTATGAGCCAGCAAAAGTCACTCCATATGTTTAAGTCAATACTGATTATTGCAGCGGAAAGTGGCAAATTTCCACTACACAGTAATTAGGGGATGTTGGGAATGTGTTGAGACACTTTTACTATATCTGCCTTTGTTGAGGTTAGAAGGCTATTATTTATTTGATGGTTGTTAGCGTTCATCATTATGCACACAATTAAAGATATCCCCCCCATGTACAACGCATGATGCCATTAAATAAGCCTCCGTGCTTCGTCTGGGTTTTATGCTTTGTCTGGGTTTTAATTAGAAGATTAATTGGTTGATAACAAGAGGGATTTGTGTGTGTTCACAATAAACGCCAACTTCAGCCCTGATTTATGAAAGCACACAGCAGATAAAATAAGAAACATAAAATCAACACATCCTTTCAGTCAATAAAATGTCTCCACTTTAGTTAAGAGTTCAAGCGTGCTAGAGACCAGCAGCCTTCTGAGAACTAGAAGTGGTTTACACAGTCATTTCTTTAAAGCTTATCTTGTTCAGACTCATGGCTTCTGTGACTTTTGACATAATTCAGTCAATCACAGGGTACATACGCTTATGTCCATATAAACAGTCCAATAATGTTGCTATTTACGCTTTCGGAAAGTGACTAGAAATTCAACAAGGGAAGGTTTGATGCAGACACCTAACGTCAAAGAGCCTACAATGGGGCACACTGTTAAAAAAATTAAAATAAAATTGTGTGGATGGGTATTGTATGTGATACAAAGGATAAATAATGAAGACAGATTATGTTACCATAGTCACGGCTATTGGCTGCAACATTTTCTATTTCCAAAGTCCATTCCCCTTGAGGATTCTCATCCCACGAATGGATGCTCATGAAGGCCCAGTCATTGAAACCCTCAGTGGAGAAGTCGTTTGGCCTGCAAGAGTAGAAATACTATTAATTTTTCTGTATAAGAAATGTTTTTAATGAATTAATATTACATCTTCTTAAAAGTTTCGTATATTTACTAGGTAACTTCTGGCCAAACGGTTCCAACATAAGAACATGAAGAGCTATCTCAAAAAAGGTGACTTAGCACAATGTTTTGTTGAAATTGTTCACAAGAATATTCATTAACAATACCCGAGACATCCAAAAATTACCATAATTTTTTGGAATATAAGATGCAATTTTTCCTTTCTTTTAACATTACACTTTATCGTCCAGCATAGTTAGTTTATTTGTAGATTTTTACAGACTATTAAACTGTTAGATTAAGCTGGGATAGGCTCTAACGAAAAAACAAAACGTATGGTTTAATTGTCAGATAATACAATTATTGTCTATGTATGAACAAATGCAGTTTTCATTTCAAATTTCTAGTAAAGTGTTATTTATACATTAGACCCTTAACTTACAGTTAACCCTTAACACACAATTGAAAAGTCAACAATTGTTTCTAATAATTACTTTTCATCAGAAACAATTCTTACTATTTATTCATTTCCTGACCCGTTCCTCCTTACAACGGTCGCGGGGGTGCTGGAGCCAATCCCAGCTAACTATGGTCATCAGGCAGGGAACACCCTGAATTGATGGCCAGCCAGTCGCAGGGCACAAGGAGACGGACAATAATTTACACTCACATTCCTACCTAGAAGCAATTTGAGAGTGTTTAACCAGTCTACCCTGGGAACCGGAGTAACCAGAGAAACCCATGCAGGCCCGGGGAGAACATTCAAATTCCACACAGTGAGGACCCAGATAGCATCGAACACTTGGCCCCAGAACTGTGAAGCCGACATTCAAAGCACCCAGCCGCTGTGCCGGAACAATTATTATTATTAGGTTTTATTTCATTGTTATCCTCCCCCACCGCAAAAAAAAATAAAAAAATAAAACCTCGACAATTCAGTCAGATAGATATTTGTTAGAAAAGTATGGCCCATTACGATGCGGACTACTGCCCAACACTGAAAAAACATTCAAGCAAATGTCAAGAGTTGCTGCAATTCAACAAGCATGCATTGAATTTTCATTTCCTTTGGGGACTTTGCATCATACATTCTAGGTTTGTTTCATCTTGTGTGAAATTTAGAGTAGTAGGAAAAAAGCTGAACTGACCATTGTGCAGTGCGTGTTTCATTGTACCTGGGAAATAAGAGAGTGGAGCGCGTGCCCAGTGGACTGATAAGATGAATTGCTAGTTTGCCTCTCTGGTTGTGGAGGAGGGTGAGGCGAGCCTGAACATGCTCCAGAGAGCTGACGTAGTCAGCCCGTCCCCAGCAGGCATCCAGCCTCTTACTGAACACCAGCCTGCTCCCGATATCTCTACGGAATTGACAAGACAGCTTAATGGTGCGTGCCCCCACAAAAAAAGTGTACTATTCCTAACGGCCAGTATAGTGAATGATTGTGTCCACCACTCACCTTGGCTCTGTAAGCATGGTGTGAACACACTGGTGCTGTGGCCCCACTCTTGTCCAATTTTGCGCAAAAGCCACTATTTCTCCGGCATCCAGGAGCCCATATCCGTATGAATGACTCACTGTGGAAGGACAAGTTTGCTGACATTACTTTTCATAACCTTTTCTAAGTTATTGACCATTGTACAGAATGTATGGGATTTGCTTTTGTAACATCCTATACGTGAATGCTGAACTTTGTTTTTATATTCTTTCTTACTAGGGACATGTGAAGGCTGACAATGTATCCACCTTATGTTGTGTTACTTGCTCATCTATGGAAGACAATATAGTTACCCCCAGCTAAAACATGGATTATTTTAAACACCCTCTCATGGTTGATCTGAGCTTCTCAGGCAGTTGCGGAACAAATCTTGTCTTCTTTTAGTATTTGGCTGTTTTTTCTCCCTCTTCTTCACAGACAGTGACCTTTATAAGGTCATTTTCTTACATGACATCTTTCCACATCGCAGTGAAACTGGTGTTGGTGTAACCTGTCTTTTTCAGCTGATGTCCCATGAAGGCGTGACTTACGTGTCAGAAATGACAAAGGCAAGTCATGCCCCCTGGATCAGGGAGGCCATTGAGATCCGCTATTGGGTAACTAGTACCATCAACAGGGACAAGAGAGTTTTCATGATTTCCTCTATCTGGAGCAGCATCCTGGAGGTTTCCTTGGACAGCAGGAGGCAGGACTTGCCATCAACTGATAAAGACAGTTCACACCAGCAGCAGTGACCTCTGATGAAGGCGGAAGTGACGCGCTGAAACACGTCAGGTAAGAAAATGACCTAAACTGATAATATTCTATGAATAATTGAGAAAAAAAACAGTCGAATGTGAAAATTGTCTTAAATTAGTTTTCTAAAATTTGCTCACCCAAACACGCCCCTTTATTTCCGCATTTAATTTGGATATGCGCTCGAAGATATAAGGCATAGTGATGGTTAGTGCCGAAGAGATGAGGTAGGGTGGCCACTGCCCTTGCGTCACAGGAGCTAAAGAGACGAGGGATGGGGGCTTCTGGCCTTATGTCTCCGGAGCCAAAGAGATGAACGAGGGACAACAGTCGTTGGAGCTGAAGCCAATGAATTATAGCGGCTGCTGGCCTTGCGCCACTGGAACTGAGGAGATAAGGGATGACGGCCGTTGGCAGGGTGCCGCTGGAGCTAAAGCTTGGTGTCCACTAGTCAGGTGCTGCTGGAGGCTAGGAGACTAGGAATAACGGAGAGTGGTCTGAAGCCAGCGGAGCCTTGACGAAGGGTGCCGGCATGGGAAGGCCCCAGTCAAAATAGAAAACTTTGGGGGACACAGACTGTCCAAGTCAGGCTATGACTGAAAACCAGGCAGACTTTGCCGTGCCTGCCAGGACTTCCGGAAGGGATCATCGAGAGGCCAGGATGGCAGGAAGGGCTGGCATAAATGCCTGGGTTATAGAAAATAAAATCTAATGGGTGGGCAAAGGCTGCAGACTGTTTTGCAATGGGCTTCCCACTTGTTCCATTAGTAAGATTGTAATGTTACGGTTGGTTTAGACTCGAATGCAGGGACAAGAGGCAGACAAGCAATTGTAAAATCGGTTCACTGAAAGAAGACCGAGGAAAGTTGGCAGTGGGGGTTTGCTGATATGACTTGGCTTGAGTGGGTGAATAAATGCTGGAGAGTCCAGTATAGTGCTGAAGAAAATCTGGCAACGTGTGCTAGTTTTGGAGGGGCTTATATATTAGACTGACTGATTTGTTATGATGAGGTGTGGGGCAATTGGACCAAGGAGTGGAAAAACACAGAAGGGAATACTGCGAAACATATTGAAAATACCTTTCAATGCACCATGTTAACGAAAAGGATAGGTTTAGATATATTCATCCTAGAGATGATTTCAAAATTTAAAAAAAAAACAAGCCCGAAGTCAGGCAAGAGCAACATGGGATATACTTTAAATAGCTCAAACTGTAGCCATAATCCCAAAGTTATTCATACTGTGTCACATTAATTATATTTTTGAAGTTGTTTGTATAATTAACTTTTGTGAGTGAGTGCACATTCTATTCTATTCTTAAATAACTGAAACTTTAATAAAATAAAAACAATAAAAATCCATATGCATCCTATCTAAAAATTAGCTTTCACCTTTATTATGTCAAGTCCTTGTACTTTATAGTTGGACCTTCCACATTCATTATGGCAGACACCGTGACTCATACTATTTGTCCTATATTTTATTGATTTGAAAAAAATAAAATAAAAAATTAACAATGCTTTTTATTTACAAACTATAAAGTCCAGACTACCTCTACGTCCAACGCCGTTAGTCTTCCAGTCTCCTGCACTCAGATGTTTGGGTCGAGCTGTTCTCACTACCAGGTGCTGCATGTCCCTCCAGGTCAGGTTCATGCTGCAGGGATGTTCAAAAGAGACCACTTAATCTTTGTGCCACCCAACAGTAAAAAGAGTAATTTGGTTCCCCTCATATATTATGAACTGTCAGGCTTCACTGACCTCTGGCTACAATGGGATGTATCTGGTGTTAAAATACAACTCAGCACTTAATAATAGAAAGGCAGACCCATTTTTAGAATACTATATCAAAGTAAAGACGATACCCTGAGGAGAATCTCAGTTAACCATGGCAACTATCCTGTTTAACATTACAGTTTTAGTACTGGTGTAAAACACTGGTATTAAAGCTCAGTGAACACAGTAAAATTGTTGATACAATACCAAGGAGGAACGTGTCTAGACTTCTGTGGAATGATGTTCACTGGAGCGAGCTGGTCACAAAGGGCAGCTTTTACACTGAATATTTAACGTTCAGGCAAACTAAGATGAATGAAAAGTCTCAACACAAAGGGAAGGTGACTGATTTGAAAGTTAGAAAATGTCATAAATGCCGTACGATTGGAACGTTGCACATCTCCTGTTTTTATAAAGCCATAATTCCTTATCATTTCAATGTCACCTTAGCCAAGTACTGCATGGGCGGATGATGGAGTAATGGAAGAGCAGAAAGTCAAAACACTTCCTCTTGAATGAATCCATCTGTCATGTCGCGCAAATTTATAGATGTGATTACAGCCTGATAAACTCCAGCACGGTTCCAGATGACAGTCCGTAGGCCCCGCCAGGCGATCAGCGTATGAAAAATGTCTTCTTCTAACACACTGACACATACAAATTACAAATAAGGCCTTTGAACCTAGCTCCCGCGCACATGTACGGCCAGATAGGACAAGAAAAACATGCTGAATGTGATATGTGATGAGGCTTGCCCTCAGGTCAGACATACACATTACTTTTATGTTTATCTAACTGCTGGTTTGCCAAACTAAAAATATCGTTTGGTTGGCTAGAGGAAGAAAAAACTGTTATAAGACAAGTGATTTTTTTTTTTGTGAAAATGTAAAAATCTATTTGGACAATTGCAACAGCAATTTGATATTTTTGCCTTGGTAAGAAAACTCATGGCACTACATCATACAGTCAAAAGAGCTTTATTCTATTATCTTCTTACCAACGTCATTGTGTTCATCTGCAATATGACAGCCCTGGGTTTCATCTTAAATCCTTCCAGATAATTATTAAAATGGGAAGAATTACAAAATTTATGAAGCTTGCTAAAGTTAATATGCTTAAGGCAGGACAAAAGAGGAGCACGTAATAGAACACATTAGAACGATGATTGTAATTAAGAAACGCGTTGGAACGTAATGAGGGGTAATCTCTAGTTTAACATGGCACTATCAGCTGCAGGATATTCTGATGTCTATGTGGGATAGTGTCACTCAATTGTCTGGCTGATTAATTGATGATTAAAAACATCTCTTTGCTGAAGAAAAACTGGGCTGCGATATAGACCGAATAGCGTGCCCATGCATATTCACATCTACCTCTGAGCTGTAGTGCTGCATACTAAGTAAGATTAAATTACATTAGATTGGCCAGAGGGCTGGGTGTATGGTTGTAAAAGAAGAGTGCTTCAACTCACTTGGCCTCGAGTGCCAAAGCAATGATTCCAGCAGCCAGTGGTGCGGAAGCTGAAGTTCCAGTGTGAGATTCAGTACACTTTTGCCTCAGGTCTGTTGTCACCTAAGGGACAGATGTGGAAGTGGAGAGACACATTTATTTTTACACACCGAGTACTTCACTTAAGTGTGATGAAAATCCACCGTGAAAGATATTGCGTGTTTGACAGTTGAGGGCCAGGGCAAAGGAGCTAATATTATAAGCAACAAACCACATCAAAGAAAATGGAAGTGTGTTCGTTCAGTCTCACGTATAAAAAAACGACTCAAGAAGTGCTTGTTGTCCTGCCCTTCATTGTGAATGCTACATAGACAACTATGCATCTGACCTATTTGATTCCAGTAGAGGCGCAACAGGCAGACAACATGACTTTTGGGGTTATTTGAAGTAGAATCCAGCTAGTGAACCTCTCAAGATATTGACGAGTATGGTCCAGATTGCTAAACAATGAGACAAACTGAATTTTCTATCAATTTCCTCCTACCAGAAGGGAATGTAGCTGTTACAAACATCTGAAGATGAATACATTTGAAGCAATGTTGAGTAAATCAACCTCTCAATGTTGTCATTTTTTAAGAAAATAAGAACAAAATCCTTCTTTTAATGTTTGGGACTGAGAAATCCAAAGCGACAAGTGAGAAAATAACAAAAGAGCACACCTATGTTGTTTTGCCCACCTGCAGCATGCCTTTCCTTGGAGAAAATGTTATATTTGATAGTTATCTATTGCCTTTCCCTGAGGCAAGTGTTTCATGACAAGTAGCTCCAAGGAGGCATGTTGCAGTTTTGCAGCAATTGTCAGCTTTGCTTTTTGTGTGTTCCACATCAGTCACTCTTATTTTGACAGCAGAGGTTTTCCTTAATGTGTGTTCATGTTCAAACCTAAACATCATTTTGACATTTTGCTTGTATCCTTTCATTATACCCCAAATCTGAACATTGTGTACTGTATATCGTGCAAACCTACTATCTGTTTTTCGCCTGGGTTTCCCGAGCTGAAGGTGGTAGCAAGGGTGGATGAACAAGGCTCGCTGTACCATGGTACATCTCCAGATTGTGTGGTGCTGCTGATGGACAATGTATAGATGCTGTTGGTATAACCATCACAGTTGCAGTTGTCTTGCTCTCGTCCACCGTTTCCTGAGGCCCAGACAAAAATGGAGCCTAGTCCACCACGTCCCTGATGTGGCAGAAGAAAGAAAATTAACACATAAATCCGCAACGGCACAACACTAATCCACAGTGGCAGTAGATTTATGTCCTGCTGCTGAAATGCTTTGTCAGATGCACGTCTTCTTCTCTACAACCATAACTCTTCTTATTACCTTCTAACGTAAAGACGAGGAGGAATAGGGAAAAAACATAATTAGAAAACCTACTCAAGCTGAATATTTAGAGAGCGGATCAATGCGAAGCTGATAGATGCCAGAGAGACTGTTTTATTCCAATCCCCTAAAACACAAACAGTAAATCATCTATTCAATTCTATTAAGTGGGCACTTTACAAGCAGGCTAACAATCGTGAGCTGATTTATGTCTCATAATAAGACTGACTGAAGTAACAAGTAATGTCATTTGTCTGTTTAATAAGTGCATTATTTCAAAACACCCCTAGATCTTATAAACATTGTACAAATTTTGTTTGTTTTGAATAGGACAGGTGCGAGTTACAACAGAAAAAAATCATCATTATTGTTGCCTTCTTGCGAGCTGCAATAGATAAAATATTTTTTATTGGTGCCTTCATAGATTGGTTACTTTTGATTTTAACAATCTATTTTTGCAATGGCGTAGCCTTATCATACACTGGTGGCCTGCGTTCACTTTGTATCTAGCTTATGGTAGCTCTAAGTCTATAGATGAGTTAATGTCTTTTTAGGTTATGATGGAATAAGAAAGGGGCCAGTTTTTTTTCCAAGACTATCTTATCTACCCATCACTTCTATATGAAAGCAGTAAACCAGAAAATTTAATTTATTCCAAGCACTTAAGATGAGGTAGTCCATATCGCTGGCTGTTTTTTCCTCCTCCCGTGCAGACAATATGCTGACTCGTTGCATTCCGCTAGGAAGATTTGAATTGTTTCTGATTTTGTGTATTTAAAAGTAACATTAAAGCAGTCTAAGTTGCAGATTTATGACAAGAAAATAATTCCACTGAATGAAGGCAACAGCATAGGGACCTCTGGGTACTCCGTTTTCCTCCCACATCCCCAAAACACACGGCAGGGTGGTTGAATACAAAAAATTGCACCTAGATATGAGTGTAAGCGTGAATGTTTTCTGTCTCCTTGTGCCCTGTGATTGGCTGGCAACCAATTCCGGTGTCGCCCACCTGGTGCCCATGGTTGGTTGAGATATGCTCCAGCTCCCTCTGCGACCCATGTGAGTCTAAGCGGTATGGAAAATGGATAAATGAATGAATGTTGCTGTTGGGCAAAAAAGTCAATGCCCATTCGACTATGCACAATAAAACCTTTCAACAGTAACCCTGTGAAAATATAATATCTTTCCTTGAAAAGGAAACAATAATAAAAACCAACTTGTATGATTAGAGGTGAAGTGGCCAAGTGAACTGTAATAGCCCATGAAATTGTCGGGAAAAACATTTGAAACAACACATGTAATCGTCTCTCTGGACATTTTGGAATATTATTTACTCACAATCTAGCTAAAGTTGAGTGGAAGTAGAAAGGCCAGTAAATCAAGGGCCTGCTTGTTTTGTGCAAAGGGAAAAAAATGCAGGAACTTGATTGCCCTAACACACAAATGTAAAAGCTGGTTTACACAGAGTGTGTACCCAGTATTCTGTCTGCCAAACAAGAAATATTGTGATGCATTTCATGTTTGCTTGTTCAGGCAGGAGTATATAATCATAAAATGAGATTCCAACGGCCTATACAATTCCTGAATGAATTAATCAAAGACAACAAATTGCAGATTGCCAGAAACAAAGGTGAAATATGTACATTCGGTTGCAAACATATTATTATTATTTTTCTTTGCCATGTTTCTTTTTTCACGAACAAGGAAGTAATTTAACAAAAGCCCAGGGCTTAACAGGTGGGTGGTTGCGCTGGTCACCCAATCACAGTTCCGGGACCAGACGGGTGGAGCAACAACTAATCATCACTAACCTATTTAAGCCATAGCGCGACTACGTCGCTGAATCATCTCTATCTGTTTACTGTCAATGCCTTCTCGCATTATTTCTTGTTGCATGATCTCCTAGTTCTTGTTTTTGCCCTAGAACCACGTCTACACCCACGCCTTTTGTACTTATGCCTCGGATTCTTATACGGGCCTCATGGCTCTCGACTTCTACACCACGTTTACCAACTGTCTGAGCCACGCTTCTGACCCAGTCGCCCTGGCTCATTAAGTCTCAACAAAGATATATCGTCACTGTCAGAGTTTTCTTCCTTACCTGCTTTGGGGCGCTCTGCCACTGACTGTAACAACATAAACATACAAGGCAGGGGTGCAAACACTCATTTTTGTCGGTTGTGGTCTACTTCCTAGGGCCGTGATAGCTGCCAACTAGGCTGCCACAATTAATTGACTAATAAATTGATAGCTTTTCTGATTGTTTATACACATTAAAGCCCGATTGACAAAGATGTCTACACAACAAATAAATTGGCATCGTGGAGACAAAGCTTCCTTCTAGGGAGCCCAGTGAGATGTGGAGAGATGGAAAAAGCATCTCTAGTATGACAAAAATATCAACAAATGGATGCAGGAAGTGTATTTATGTTTTGGGGATGTTTGATTTTGTTTAACCTTTCGCAAATTGGACTGTTTTTCATATCTTGGAACAAAAGGTTTCGCATCAAAGCTTTGCGTAACCTGAATATTTCGGATGTAAAGGTACCAGTGTATATCCCTAGAATATACAACATTATTTCAGTTGTCCAAGAATAATGAGAAAATAGCAATTTTAATGGGTGTCTTTAATAAGTGGAAGATGTAACAATAGCAGGGACTTAAAACTGTTAGTATATATTTTGGTAACACTTACACAAAACATTGATCTGTTTAACTCAGAGTTGGTGCATTTTTTCACTTTGGGATCAAAGTTCAATTCAATCAGAACCATTGTTTTAGTTCCAAAAGACCTGAGTTAACATTATGTTTTGAATAAATTGAACATTTTGAACTACTTGTTCATTAAAAAACCTGAAAAACTTTTTACGTCCAAAGAAATAAATAATCAAACTGACCTTGGTGATTCCTTGCTGGAAAGCCTCCTTGGCAAGTTTTGCAGGGCCGTCCAATGACTTTCCATCATCTTCTGGACCCCAACTGGCGCTGTATATGTGGATGTACTGGGGGTTGAGACCGAGCGAGTGTGCCTCTACTACATCTGTCACCTCCCCATCTAACATTCGAACTCCTATTAAACAAGGACAAAATGTATTTTATATTAGGTTAATTATTGCATACTGTGTGTTAAAAGTAGAGAAGGGAAAAATGAAGTATACTTTTTTTTACAAGCATATGGTGACAATGACAAAAATCCTCTCATTAGTTGAATCACTGGCAACATATGGACAAACAAGTCAGCTATGAAAATAAATAATGCCCCTTTTAACGAGTGCGAAACTGTGCCCATACCTTCTGATCTGATGGACAGCCAACTGAAAAATGGGCTGTGAGTTCCCAGAGCCTGCAGCCAAATAGTGTACCCACTCCCTGAGTGTTTGATGTGAGCAGCCTTAGATCAGTCCAGTGAGCATTAATAGCAGGAGAGAGGTGTGAAATGAACTCGCTTTAAATGAGGTTTATTACTGGGACTAGCCCCCCAGACCTGAGACAAGACTGACAGCAACATTAAGACTTCAATAATCGACAACCTGCTGGTTTGCTCTGGCGAGACCACAGACAAATAAGCAGTTGCAGGTTTGGCTTGCGTCTGAATACAAAGAGGCAAATAGTGACGCACAGAAGATGTTTACTCGGCAGTGGTTATGCGTAGACTGTGTTGCAACAATATCCATAATCACCGTTGTTACAATTCTTTTTGACTCCCTGCAGCTCAGTGACAGAAACATTGCTGTTCCCAGGAGAATCACAAAGTCAGAGGAAGGATGAAGTACCACAGATGAACGTGTGGATGAGAATACGGGCATGAATGCTAAAGCAAACGTTAATTGCACCAACTAATGTCAACAGCAGTGTTAAACACTAATCGCTTATCATTGCTGAGAAAGGATACAAGTATTAAGGTACCTTGTAAACATACAGAGACAAATTACAGTTGCTCATTAGCAAGCTCAAAAGGAAAGGAACACATTCACAGAGGATTAATTCTTAAGATTCATGGTCAGTAAGTTGTTCCATTAGGACACATGGTAATGAAGACAAAGAAGTAACATCTGGAATGGGACTGATTCAGATTCCTCAGGGCTTGCATGCAGCATCTGGTTGGCATCTCTTATTATACAAACTAACAGATTATTTGATGGCCAAACTTAATACAAAATCACCTTTAATAAATGACTTTTTTTTTCTTGAAGTTGACCTTTCAACACATTCCAATCCGCTCACATCTTATATATATCTTGTATAAAATTGGTATGGGATCTAAACATTGTGTTTTATTTGTTTTGTTTGTCAAATCAGATGATTTTCGGCTTTTACATTATTATATTTCTAAATATAGATTTACGCGCCCAGTGAAAATGAAAGGATACCAAATTATATTCTGATTATGATGCACTCACCTCCAATTTTAGCATTATATGCCACGCCAACACCGCACACACCATTGTTAGCTGCAGCTGCAACCTCTCCTGCACACCGAGTCCCATGTCTAAGAAGGAAATAAGGCTTATTAAAGATCATTAAAACAAACTATTGACAACTGAATACTAACCCATTAAGACATCTTAGCCCCCATGGAGCTAAGATTCTCTCTTTTCCAGAATGTTAATTTAAGAATATAAACATTCCTTAAATATAACATTTTCTTAGTAGAACAAATGTTGACATCCAGACTACATGCCCTTCAAATCGTTAAGTGTTTGCTCCTGGAGGCATACCATAATAAGTAAAACATGAAGCACTTGGCTGCATGTTGCAACAAACTGTAATATGACTTTAGAGACAAGCAAAAACAAGGAAAAGTTAAAAAAAATGTAATGATGAGTCGATTTTAATGTGAGAACTATTCACATGAATGATGAATGTGGTGCAGACTAAATAGATCTAGGTTAAGATGTTAAAAACATTAAGTCCTTTGATTGAGGACATTTTAGAATATATCTGTAAGTGGTACCAAATCTAATTTCCATGCATATTGTGGTCAAGTGTTCTGAGACATTAGATCCTCAGTGAATGTCTTAGTTATTCATCTCAATTGCTATTATGTCATCCTCAATATATCAAGCCTGCCATTTTGCACAATATTTCTCTCAGGAATACTGACTTCAGAAGTATTAAATGTAGAATATTGTAGCAGTATGAAGTGTGATGTTTCACACCAGACATTATTGTTGACTTTGTCACAAAGTATTTTCAGATTTTGGGATGCTGGGCTGTGGTGTAAACACACGCTGTGTTACAAAGCAAAGACGGCTTATTGCTGACTCTTCAGTTATAGAAAAAATCTCTGTGAAAAAGAGGCTTATGCTTCCCATTATATGGGAACTGTTTGAGGAAGACCCTTTTTGTTCTGACATGGTGTGCTCCAGTGCACAAAACAAGAACGCTATTTAAGGATTTAAGAGCTCCCTCATCCATCCCACTGTTGTATGTAGAATACAGGTCTTTAGTTATCCCAGACTTGAGTCTTCATCCCAATTGGAGATGAGAGGTAGTGTTGGTCAGCGGGCATTAGAGAAAGAATAAAATTCTCATTTTTTCCTGGATGATACATTAACAACGGATGATTTGTCTGGTACATTGGTTTAAACTCTTTGAACTAACTGAGTGGTCTTGTATTATAAAACGGATATTGTGAGTCAACCACTTTAGTCTTAATCACTGAACATGTGGGGTTACACATGGTATGGAATAAAAATAGAATAAGAGGAATGGATGGAAACATATTGTTTTTTTAAATCCTTAGTACAGCCCAGCGGTTTTATGGCCTGCACATCGGCTTCAGAGCTCTGGGCCTGGGTTCAAATCCAGGTGGGTCCGCCTGTGTGGAGTTTGCATGTTATCCCTGGGCCTGCGTGGGTTTCCTCCGGGTACTCCGGTTTCCTCCAACATTCCAAAGACAAGGATGGTAGGCCGATTGGAAACTAAACAGCTTCTAGATGTGAGTGGGAGAGGAAATGTTTTTTTTTGTCTCCTGCCTCTGGGCCGAAGCCAGCTGGGTTAGGCTCTAGCACACCCCACAACCCTAGTGAGGATAAAGCGGTTCAAAAAATGAGATGAGAAGAGATGGGATTACATCCTTAACGAATGCATTCTTGAAATGTTATGTTAGTTTACTCATTGACCACTGCAACATCTCAGCTGGAATGCTTTGAATTTCATCCTGGATTCACCATGGTTGCTAAAATGGCTGAGTGTTTCTTTGCTCAAGGTGACTGTCTCGCAGTGCTGCCACTTGTCTGCCAAAACACACTCCAAAAACTACTGAGCATTGGTGAAAATGAGGATAGTTCAATGTCTTTCACGAATTACACTTTGAGTATCCCAAACTGCCAGAAAACTCTGAGAAAAAACATTTCTTCCTCTGCCACAAGTTGTGTGTATTTGTCTGCCAAAAAGTGTATTGTGCGCTTTCTGTGAAATATAATACGTTTCTACTTCAGAACCTGCCTTTGCACAGGTTGCCCTTCTGCGCAGTATGGCCACGAATTCTCAATGCGCCCGGGAACTGCGGGCTGCCACTAGCGTGAAAGGGTCTTAATACATTATTATTAAATGTTTATTGGGCAGCAGAGATGGCCCTTCACTGTCTTCCTCCCAGCACGAACCTTATGCCCTTGGGGAGATGCGCTCTGATCTATTTGGCATTAAACTGGCTGGACTTTAAAGATGTTGGGAGATAAAAAGCAGAATTATCATAACACCCCAACCGGAATATAACTGTCTATCTGACACTGCAGTTAAAAAAAGATAGGGCGAGCTTGACAACCTGCTTCTAATCCTTGTGTGTTTTTTCAGATGTCTCAGGGAATTATTTCTTCACATAGTCAAAAATAGTCTCACCGCTTCTATGGGAAAATATACCCACGTTCAATCTCTGAGACCCCGAAGATGAGGAAGAGAAGTCACCTTTCGGGGTCACAATAAAGCTATGCGTCAATTGGAGCTTCACATAAACTGTCGATTACTGTGATGTCTCATTTAATATTATACACCATACTTCACCTTTCATATTTCAATACATATATAGTGGAGAAAAATTAAGGGTTTGTACTGTGTAAGGAAAAAAGGAGCAAACATAATTGCATAGCCAAACTGATTTAAAAACTAATCTACAATCCGGCCTCAGACAGGATTGTGCCTGTCAAACAGCCAATATTGCTAAAAATAGTAATTCATCAAACCAAAGACAAATTGCCATGGCTGATTTTGTGTGTCTAAACACAGATCCTGGAGGAAAAGGGCATCCTCTGTGTTAGAAAGTTTGATAAAGTGGAGTAGGCAAAGTAGGACGGTACATGAATAAGAAACACACATTTTCTTCACCCACTATTGTAAACATTTTTTTTCAATTTCTAGCAACAAAAACTATCCCATGTTGTCAATTCAATTCAGCAATCCAAAACCGTCCTTCACAGGAATGTCAGACATACAGAAATACATATGTCTAAATTGTCATTCTAAAGACACTTCCGGATACGCTTCCTTGCACTGTTGACATCGCTTTACTAATGTTTTCTTTTGGCTCCATTTATGTTGTAAGGGGCATAAGAAAACAGCACTCTTTGAACGGAACCATTAAGATGTTAGTCCAGAAAACAAATTAGGATCAAACAACAACAAGCAACACCCTTTGTTGCTCATTAAAGAAGTGTTTCCCAACCTTTGTCTCGAGGGACACCACCATCTGAAAATCTTCTAATTTAATTGTTGCCTATATCAACAATAGTTATTCTAATCAACGTTTTATCAGCAGAAATCACATAAACCTCCAAAATTATTCTCAAATCTATTTTTTCACACTGACCTTAAAATGTCAGCAAAAGTTGATGTCTGCGGACCCTGAACAACTTTGAATATAAGTAATGTGATGTTTTTAATTGTATAATCTTATGACTTTTCTCCAAATATTACTTAAATCTAATATTACGCAAAAAATGGTGCTCACACAGACTTTACAAAGTATAATCTATGATATAACGTTCATCATATTTAGATTTTAACCTGGTTATATTCATATTATTTTTTCTCTCTGAATATTACATTATATGACTTCTTGCAATTTCCCGTGGCACACCTAAGCATTGCTCAAGGCACATGAATGTGCTGTGTGGCACAGTGGTTGGGAAACACTGTATTAAAGAAACAGAGACATGGAAAATATGTGCACCCTTGACAATAATGAAAGAAATGGCATTCCTATTTTTGGCGTGCCATAAATCCTATGGGAAATTTTACCTTGTCATTAAATTTAAAAAAAAATAAAAATAAAAACGAGCCTACTTCCGAGCAGTGACAAACTCACTCAGTCACTGCAATAGAAAACAGGGATGTGGAAGACATTTAGATGTTACTAAATGTGTTTTTAAAAAAATCAATGCTTCTCAATCAGTCCGTGCTCTAAAAATCCTCCTCAGGTAAAAATGCTGACTTCAAACCCATCAAACACAAGGGTTACATGCCCCATAAAGAATGACATTGTTATATGATTATACTTTATGGATATAACTAAATTCATTTAACTGGGCTCTACAGTACTTGGGTCTTGCATTTTCTAAAAGCTATATTAGAGATATAAACACTGTGATGGAATGTAACCAAATTCAATTCTGTACTAAATTGCACACAAAGGTATTTTTTTTATTCTATATATTAAAATGTTTCATTGTGAGGCCATAAGTATCACTGGGTGATACTCCAATTATAGCATTGCATTAAAGGGCTGGTTTAAATGTGGTGAAGAAGCAAATCCACAAGTACACAGCTTTGTTTGTGTTGTTATATGCCAATGAGCAGGAAAGCTTATCTCTTTGCATAACATTTGATTTCAATTTGTATTTTTGCGATGCAGGTGCTCAGTAATATAAAAAATAAACAGTAGTAGGCTTTTTACTCTTTTACTTGCGGTTAAAGACTATGTGGATAAAGACAACTCCATACTATTTTATTTATTTGTTACTTTTGGCAGTGTTGAAAAATGCAGTAAATCATTGATCAAATTCAATGATTTATTGTTGCATATTCTGAAACTGAAAACATTAATTAAATTATATTTCTGATAATGTGCTGTATTTTCAGAGAAAGTGTAGAAAAAAAAAAAAAGGAATGCCGCACGGTCAGGTACAAAAATTATTTCAAGAAAATAATGGACAAGAGTATTCAGGCAATGACATAAAGGCCCAAGGTTTGATTCCTTCAGCAGCAATTATACTCGCAGCATAGCTACAGCAGGCCGCCTGTGATAAAACTGTGACAGATGTTATGCTCTTTGAATCTATCAACTTTATCACTCGGCAGCATGGCGTTAGAAGAGGAAATGAATCATTTTGATGGGCCTTGTAGTTAAAAATGACTAATGTACTGCATGATATTGGCACTTGTGAATATGAAAACAATGTAAATATTTGTCATTTTTGTGTAGCAGGATATTGTAATAGATATTGCAATACCTGGCTCAGTCGTGGTGTTTTTTGTTTTGTTTTTCTGGCGTGCTCTATTTGTTTAACAAATCTTTACGATGCATATGATTTCCTGCTTCTGAGTTTGTGTTGGATCAAGTTTCATCGGCTTGCTGTTTCACAACAGCTGAAAAAAACTGTATTGGTTGTAATTTGTAGGTGCAACTACCTGCATGACAGGCATTGTAACACTCATGGGACAAGCTGCGAGCGGACAATAAATACAATCATACCACAATTGTCAGTGCCTGAAAGTCTGCATCTTTGGTACCTTTCCCCTCGCAACAGTTTTTTTCAACACGTCATGTTTGTTATTCCACACATTTTAAAGGCAGAGGAGCATGCAGAAGACAAAATGTCTTTGCGCACCCAGATTAGATGTGAGTCTACTTGTAATCCTATTTCTGAATAAAGTTTCAACCATAACAACTGTTTACTCTTTTCGTAAAATAACATCAGGATTTATGTGAAAAAGTGATTATGATGGACAAATCATAGTGTCACAGCAAAAAAAACAGTCTAAATTAATTTAATTAACAGTACTGTTTTCAAAATCGTTTTTTTTTTTTTTGTAAAATGGATTCACAGGCAAACTATAATTATCATTTAAGACAGGATGTGTCAATCTGGCATTATACAGGTAACGTGGACTCCACAATTTCTAACTGTGGCTGGATGCAGTGTTCATAAGTCCAAGTTTAATTAATGTGAGTTAAAACACACATTGAGGAATTTTAAAGCTCATATGTAGGCCATGCACAAAGATTTGTATCTTGGCTCACCAGTCATTCTCATGGTCTTTGCAAGCTACTGTGCCTGTCTGAAATAATTGCTAGGGGCAGGGGAACTGCTTTTGAAAGTGAGGTCTACCAATTGGGCAAGATTTTCTTAACTGGTGAGGACAGTTTTTAACCAAACCAAATATAAGAATATTTGACAAAGCTGCCGCTATAGTGCTGTGCACAAATATATGAAGGACGAAGAAGAAAATATATCTTCTCGAATTGCAAACCAAATGAACAAATTCAACCAGTTATTGACATTTACAAAAACTACTAGCACAATTGTACTAATTTTAATGGCACAGACAGAAAAAATTAAGGGCGAAAAATGGAAACGAACTTGCAGAGTAAATCTTAAGTACTTGTTTACAGTACTTTGTTCAATGTTGCAATATGCAATTATACAATATTTTTTTATCTCCCTTTTCAGGGTAATTAAAATCTGATTCCTAATTAATTTCTCTCTCCCTCTCATCTCATTTTCTGAACCGCTTTATCCTCATTAGGGTCATGGGGGTTCCCGGAGCCTATCCAAGCTGACTCCAGGCCAGGAGCAAGGGACACCGTGAACCGGTGGCCAGCCGATCGCAGTTCTAATTCATTTTCTATTTCCTAATTCAAGTGGGAAGGTATTGATGAATTGAGTTGTACTAAGATTTTATTTAGCTGTGCATCACCTATAAGGAAATAAAATGTTAGTGCTGTTAGTGAATTGTAATATTGCTAAGGTTTGCTTCGAGATAATAAAACAGTTGGCAAAATAATGAAACACTGATCAATAATATAGCAGGTCGGTCCTTCCTGTGTGGAGTTTGCATAGGTATGAGAGTGAGTGTGAATGGTTGTCCGTCTCCTCGTGCCCAGTGATTGGGTGTCCCTTGCCACTTGCCCGAAGTCAGATCTTCCAAACATCACACAATTCCAAAATACACTGACACTGCTTTTAATTCAAGACTCATATTCAACATATAGTGCTTTCTATCTGACTCAGCAATGCTTGTGCTTGACAGTGAAAATGTCAACCTTCTGTGATTTAAAAGAGGGTATCTGGATCTTTTCAAAGCTACACATGGGGTGTGGAGGTGGGGAGTCACCCTCTCCAATGCTGCTTTCTTTGTTTTGTCAGTGGGAGAGAAGGATAGAGTGGCACTATGCAATGTACTGATAGAAATTGCTTAGTTCTCAATACGATTCCTCAATCTCACAGCAAGGACAAGAAAAGAGACTTTTAATCAAAACTAGCAGCCGCTGTCATGACAAAAGAAACGAAATCTCTCATCAGATTTAGGAGGTCTAAAACAACAATGCGGTATGCCTTAAAGACTTAAGCCACAACCAGGAGTTCTCACCAAATATTATTATTCGTTAACTTCACGTCGTCAATTTCAAAAAGAATATATTATCTTTTTGATATGTTCTTTGTAACTGATGTAATGAAAAAAAATACGGATGACAACAAAGAAGCACTAGTCTTTGAAAATAGTGTTGGAACAATTCTTGCTGTCTAGATGTGAAGGCACGAGGCTTTCATTTACTCCAGGGGGTTTCAAATCAGGCTGAGCATGAAAATATCACAAGAAAGAGCTGGGCTGAGAATTACATTTCATTCCATGCTAGGGTTTTTCATGCAATTCTCATAGGCAATATGCCTGAATGACTTAAGGCACGTGAAAGCCAATAGCCAAATTGGTACCGAAATGAATGCAAGTGCTCTCAGGGCTTCAGTGATATCAAATATTGAAACCATCTGGAAGTTAGGCAAATGTGTATATCCTAAACCAACTAGTACATTCAAACTGTAACTGTTTGGGAGAAATAATTTAGACAAGGTGGATTATCTGGCTGAATTGAGCTATTTATTATGAGGCGAAACCACAGTGAACCACACCAGTCCTGCCATGACTCACAAATTCCAGGCAGCTGTGAAAGGGCAAGACAGCTGGAAAATTGGTCCTATACTTCACCAGTTAAAGCCTTACATTCACCCAACTCCCATCCTGACATCCAAACTTTGCGCATCATCTTGTTTTTAAATTACTGTGGAATGCGGCCCGGCGGATGAGTGGTTAGCACATTGCCCTCACAGTTCTGGGGACCTGGGTTCGACCCCAGGTCAGTCCTCCTGTATGGAGTTTGCATGTGTTTTCTCCAGGTACACCAGTTTCCCCCCATATTCCAAAAACGTCCATGGTAGCCTAGCTGAACGCTCTAAATTGCCCTTAGGTATTAGTGTGAGCATGAACGGTTGTCTGTCTGCTTGTGCCCTACGATTGGCTGGCCACCAATTCAGGGTGTTCCCAGCCTGGTGTCCAAAGTCAGTTGGGAAAGGCACCAGCACCCTCTGCGAACCTTGTGAGCAAAAGCGGTTCAGAAAATGAATGAGTTCCTGTGGAGACTTTACAGTGGAAGAGTTGACGTCCACCCCACAGTTTTGCTCCAATCTTCTGTGTAGGATTTCTCCCA
This sequence comes from Stigmatopora nigra, assembly GCF_051989575.1. NCBI lineage: Eukaryota > Metazoa > Chordata > Actinopteri > Syngnathiformes > Syngnathidae > Stigmatopora > Stigmatopora nigra. The sequence continues at coordinate 16,475,789 of NC_135509.1, read as the reverse complement.
TATCTCCTAAATGCATTAATGGTTGAAAAGCCTAAATTGTCGTCGGATTTGAGAGTGAATGGTTGTTCATCTCTCCGTGGCCTGGGATTGGCTGGCAACCAATTGAGATTGTCCCCCACCTACTGCCCATAGTTGGCTGGGATCAGTTCCAGCACCCCTGCCACCCCATGTGAGGATAAACGGTAAAAAAACGACCAACTGAATATAAGTGATTTAAAAATGCAGTAGTAAACTTGTTCACTTTCTTTATTTAGGAGTAGTGAAAAGTAATTCCTTGCCCAATTGTTATGGTCATTGCATTCCTTACCTGTTCTCATTACGCTGAGTGTATCTTGGTTGGGGGTCAGCATCTCCATCATTCACATCATAGCTGGCTTTTGGGTCCTGAATGACCAAAAACCAAGGTTAAAACACCTGCCATGTTCTTTTATTATTGAAGCAAGATGAAAATCTTTTCACTCACATAATTGCCGATAAGATCAGGGTGGTCTTTTTCAATGCCATCGTCCAATATAGTCACCACTATTCCTTTTCCCGTGTAGCCCTGAGCCCAAGCTACTTTGGTATTTAAGTCTTGATGAGTCAAGGTTGACTGTAGAAATCACAAGGTTAGAAAGTTTTCAACATTTTATAAGAATTGAGGAGAACTCTTTCTCTTTGGGTAGATTTATACCGCTGCTCTGCCAAATCCAATTTATTGTGTAAATGCGATTTTGGATGGTGCTGATATTGGATGAATAAATGATGATTTAAAGGTATTCTCCTGTGACGCCTAGATTTGAGAGGAATAATTAACTGTTGGGTGCATTTCAATGCTGTTGAAAACAATTATGACTTAATCAATTAGTTGTTAACAAATTGGAAAAAAACAACACTTTAAATTGACAACGGTCAGCCAATCAATAATGTGGCACACATTATGAGCATTGAAGTATGAGTCAGCGAGCAAGTTAGGTGAAATGAGAATTAAATAATTTAGGAACACAACAAACATGAAAAAACACTTCTTTCCACTAAAAAGTAAGAACTCAGAATAGTTGCCCAATCTCTGTGCAAGTTTCAATGCTTAGCAAATAAACCATTCAGATCATGAAAAAATTTAATGTAGACATATTCAAAAATTAAACATTCAACGATTTACTATTCCATTCAGGAAAGAATAAATTATTCATCTCACACTCAACTATAACTTGAAAAGTCATAAATGAATAAAGTAGATTTGAAACAAATGATTACCCAGGTGAAAAAAGGTAAACTTAGTGTAGTAAACTTTAGCACACTTTAATATACTTGTAGCATGCTATTTTGTGAGAGCTAATTTTGTATTAAATATCGTCTAATTTCAATGAAATTGTGAAAAGAGCATGCATGCTCGGCTGGTTGAACAGTCTAATTTCCTAAACCGTGAGTGCAAATTGTTATTTGTCTCGTTGTGCCCTGGGATGGGTTGGTAGCCAATTTACGATTTTTCCGCCTACTGCCCAAAGTTGCCTGGGATAAGCTCCAGCACCCCTGCAAACATTGTGAGGATAAGTGGAACGGAAAATGAATGAATAATGAGTAAGGCTTTAATGAAGCCCAGTGGGGCTTCAATATGGACAAAGTACTTTTGCACTGTAAAATTTTATGGTAAACAGTTCATAATATTTATACCAAATTATTATCTCATTTGCTTGAAATAAATTAGTCTAAAAAATGCAAATTTGCATCATTTGGATCACAGTACAGAGTGAAAATGTCATGTCTAGAAAATGTATACATGACTGAACTACAAGACAAATTAGTAATCATTACACACCAGGTACCACTGCTTGAGGAAATCAGGGTCCGTTGGTTCTGCAAAGACATCCCGCCGCTTCCTTCTTTTAACCACTTGCTGCTCTGCCCATAGAACCTGAGTTGTGCAACATACAGCAACAAACAAACATTGATTTTGTCATTATTAGACTCTAAGACTTTAATTAAAAATTGCTCTTACATTAAGCAACAATATACTAGCTACGTGCAGAGGGTTCACCTCCAAGATAGAGGGAGCTGAACTCTGCTTCAACTTCGACAGAGTAAATGCACCGTTGGTTGGAATATTGCAAGATGTTATTTTAGACTGATCTTTAACATGGATGAAAATAGTGGACACTGAATTACATATTGGCTTACTGATCTCTTGCAATCATGGCAACAGGTATGAAAATCCCTGCATTAAACTGTTTCTAAAATGGCTGATTGCCGAGAAGATTGAATGGTGTGAAGTAGTGCATTCACATGAAATAGATATGGACTAATAAACCAGAATTAAAATTGTACCTTCAATCCATCACAGTCATTTACATACATACATACATACACACAAACACACCCACCCACCCAAAACCCACCATTATATATATAAAAAAAAAAAAAAAAAAAAATATATATATATATATATATATATATATATATATATATATATATATATATATATATATTGTATTTATTTATTGATTTTTTATTGTTTCACAGTGCATTCTTTGGCCGCTGTGACTAATTGTCTGAAGAATTATACTCAGTTTTTTCTTCAAAAGATTCAAGCCCTATTTGACTTGAGGGTTTGGTAACTGTGAGTCCATGAAAAAGTCTTACTTGTGCCTCTTGTTGCAGTCCGATGTGTAGCCCTCTGTGTCGGGAAAAAGCTCTCTTCTCAACCGCATGATGTCTGAAATGATAATAATCTCCAAAAACCTACACACAAAGAAAGGAAAAAAATAAGCTCTTTTTCTCGCCTTGAAGAATAAAAAGTACTTTAAATTTCATACATTCTCCAGCCATCCATCTTATATATCAGTGATTCCCAACCACAGTGCCACGGCACACAGGTGTTCCGTGAGCTATGGTCAGGTGTGCCGAGGGAAATTACATACAATAAAAGTCATACATTGTAATATTCCGAAAGAAAAAAAATTCATACTTCAAAATTTTCAGGCTTCAACTTTTAATGACGTTAAGTCTGTGTGAGTGCAACATTGATTTTCACGTAATATTAGATTTAAGTAAAATTGGGAGCAAACGTACATCACTTATTTTTATATCACTCATCATCAACTTTAGGTCAGTGTGAATTTTTTTATTTTGGAATAATTTTTGGGGGATTATTTGATTTCCGTTGAAAAAACTTTGTAGAGAACAACTTTATATTGAGGATATAAGCGACATAGTTTTAAATTAGATTTTCGAATGGTAGTGTGCCTTGACATTTATTTTTAAATGCAAAAAGTGTGCCACAGCTCAAAATAATATGTGAAACACTGTTCTATACCACTGACTTCACCTCTATGGAGGGTCACAGGAGGGGTTGGTGGAGCCTTAAATAACCACTGCTCTCTGAGCGATTTGGCCAAGTCTGACAAATCTGTCCTGTCAGGCAGTATCTGAAGTTATGCAACAAGTCTCAATGTAAGGCCAAGTCGTCCGTCATTTGAGAATTCCTAAACAACCCAAATTTACATTTTGGACTAGAAGTGAGATTTTATCAACTGCCGCCACTTCATGGCAGAGTCGAGTATGGTAATGTATTGTGTTTTACAATACTTAAGAAGAATTTCACATGTACTCGGGCAGAATGAAAAGTCTATCACCGAGTGCTGGAAAATTTCACAACAAAAAAATGTTTACTATGTGCCACAATAAAAACAATAACATTTTTTTTATGTCCGTGTGTGCATTACTGTACAGAAAATGCATGCATCCCAGCTGACTTTCTAGATCCAAATTGTGTTATCCACAATTATTTTTGCCGACATGGTCGTGCAAAAAAAATCTACCAGGAGATTTGCAATCTAATAATAAGGTTTGACTGACCTATCTGACTGTTTTGTTGACATTCCCTTTAACGCAGCACCGTATATATGGAGAAAGTTTTCAAATATGTCATTCATTGAAAGTGCGCCTAACAGTGTGGAAAATACCGTACATATATATTATGTTTGTGTTAGAAGAAAGCCCTTTCGAAAGCAAAGTGCATTTGTGTGTGTGTGTAAGAGAGTGCAACAGGATAGAATGATGCCATCAATGCCTGAAGCGTTTGGGAGAAAACTGTCATTGCAGGTAAACAGACAGTGAAAGAATACAAAGACCAAAAACCTGCCTATTTTTTTCAATGTGCTGGCCTTGACAAAGCTTTAGAGCCAAAGCCTGACAGATGAAATGCTCTAACATCTTAGAGAACCTGGCTGGACGTTTGGTTGCTGGACGTTTGGTGGCCGGACGTTTGGTCCCCGGTCTTTTGGTCGCCATTCAAACGGTGACAGAGAGTAAGTACTGTTGATAACAGCTATCAACAAGAGTTTAATATCTAAAATATCTACTGTTGATTCATGACAGAGAGGTTAATATCTAAGTACTGTTTAATATCTAAGTACTGTTGAAACCAGCTCTCAAAATTATATTCACAAGAGTTTAATATCTAAATATCTTCTGTTGATTCATGAGAGAGAGACATTAATATCTAAGTACTGTTGAAACCAGCCCTCAAAATTATATTCACAGGAGTTTAATATCTAAATATCTACTAAACTTAATTTAGATGGTCATTTTTATCAAACAAATAAAAGTATTAGTTATAAAATCCGGTGCGTTTTTGGGAAACATATTTTAAGAATGGCCATTCATTGAAGGTTCGCCTTACAGTGAGGAAAATGCAGTACTTGAAATCCTGTTTCACTGTTGGTCAAGTTGAAGGATGGATTTTTTGAAAAACAACAACAAAGGATAAAACATGCATGACAAATATTAGCCTGCATGAATGTACAGACATTATCCAAGCAGAAGTAAAGGGAGAATAATCATTGGGGATTTAGACATTGCTGTATGCGCATTACTGCCACTGGGGAATGACTCACCTTCCCTGTCCAGTGGAGCAGATTGGGAGAGGAGAAAAGGAGTAAGATGCAAGATTTGTCAGGCCCACCAGCAAGGATAAATGTGCGCGAGGTAAGAGAGGAGTTGTGAACAGGAAGGAAGACCTTTTTAGAGCTGCAGACTGACATGCTGCAGGCTGGGTGACCTGACTGAAGTCATGAACCCTCATCTGGAAACCCTGAGACTAAGTCGCCAGCTGTCAACTTTGATTTGAGTTTTAAACATCAGATGACTACAAATCATATGGGAGTAAATCACCCTTATCATTTTGCAATAACAAGCAGAGTTAACAAAAATGTCACATTATCACTATAGTGTTCCAACAAAGAAAATGCTTCCACACCTGGCTAAATTCCCTTGCTTCAACAATGCGCTTTACAGATACTACAAATGTTTAATCATTTGAATGACACGACTATAACACGGTTGATCCACATTTTTCCACTTACAATGTAATCTTGATACTTGAAAATAAAAAATATAAAAATATCTGCCAATACCAATACTATCCTACTATGCATACTATACCAGAGCCCCCAGTCCTTTAAGATTGTGTTGATTTTCAAAGAGGCTTTACTAAATTTCTACCTACAGGCAAGTGAGATACTATATATGAATGTTTGCAAGGTCACAAAAGGTCTGGAAAAACAGATAATTCTGTTCACAGGAAATTCCCATCATCTGTCTGCAAACTATGGACAGATTTTCACAAATTGAAGTTGACCTAATTATACCACCTCTCCTTGAGATCTACTTCTGCTCAGGAAATCAATACCACATTTAATAGACAGGGAGTTTGTGAAGTCATTTCAACATGCTACAACATTTAAGGTGCAGTTGTAGCTCATTGGTAAGATATTTTCACAGATCATATTACACTATGTAAAATGTGTATACAGTGGTACCTTGACATACAAGCACCCCAACATATGAACAATTCGAGATATGAGTAAAATTTCGACCACTTCCCAACGAGAAGTATAGGGGGAAAAAACACTGAAAAAAGGCTCCGCCCAGTGCTCGCAGAGACATAACACGAGGGAGTTGCGACCACAGAGACATTACACGAGGGAGTTGCGGGAAGACAGTGCAGTGCCTATGATGTTCTTATGAGCAGCCTCTCGCGTCCGCTGTCTGCTCGTATATTAAAATTTGTCTCGTATCTCAAGATAAATATTTGCTCAAAATTGTACTCCTATCTCAAATTTCTCGTATGTTGGGGGACTCGTATGTCGAGGTACCACTGTATAGTACATATTGAAATATAAACTGCTGTCTGAACCCAATATACATGCTGCATTAGACCAGTCCCATCCCTAAATACAACACAACCTCTCCATGACTGATTCAAACCATTGGCTCTCTATATTTTCTTATAATAACCCTAACAGGCCTAGTCGGCATGGTACTAATGTCGCACACTATGCTGAATCTTTACACATTAGTGTAGGAATGTCAGACTAAATACATTTTTAGGTAGGGGGCCCTTTAAATATTAAACTGCAAGTGATTTGATAAGATTCAAGGGTTGAGATAATAACCTCACAAGGTTTATACTGGCTATATCCCTCGGTCTTAAAATAATGAAAAAAAGGCATAAAAGGAAACTGCCAATGAATGATGCAAGATTGAGATATGACCCATGAAATTAATGGCTTTGGCATAGAATATGATAACGATGAGACAAAAGGTTGATTTGTGCTGCACTGGAGTGGTCTTTCTGTGGAACAAACTCATTTCTATAGTGTTGATGTATGATTTAGACCAGGAGTGTATTAGTCCAACCAAATGGACGTCTATAGGATGCCTCTGATGTTAATCCTTTGAAGCCCAAACCACTAAATAATTCTTTAGACCCATATGCTTTAATGGTCTCTCAGAACAAAAGATGTCAAAATTTCAAGCATAATTTGTCGTAAATTTGTATATTTATATGATACATCAGTTTTTATCAAGGAAAGAAAATATCACTTAATGCCTCAGGTTTGGTATTTTTTCCATGTAGGGTTAAGCAAAGATGCGGGTGGAGTTATCAGAGGGCCTGCAATATCATGAGTACGCAACAGATACCAAGTCCATCTCGTGGTGTGGAGATTCACCCGCCTGACTTCGGTGTGGGCAGGCACAGGCTCAATTCTCGCTGGTGGCGGTATGACTAAGTGTGGATGGTCGTTTGTCTCTCTGTGTGCCCTACGGCTGACTGGCGACAAGTCTAGGGTGTAGTTGCCATTCGCCCAAAAGTCAGCTGGGATAGGCTCCAGGAACCCCTGCAACTGTTTTGAGGATCCGCAGTATGAAAGATGAATGAATAAATATATGCCAACTTCACTCAAAACTACTACATTGAATTTCAGATGTTACTATTTCAAGTTTATGTTTTTCCATTGAATTATTTAGCTCTCTCCACCACATCTACAGCGCCATGCCTCAAGGCATTTTACATACGTGCTTTGAATCTTGATTAAAAAACAGACATTAAATACAGAGTTAAATCACTGTTTCTAGAAATACCCACAGGGGTCTTTTTGGCTAAATCAGAAATTACTAAACATTGAAGTGAAGGTTTATTGCAGTTTTAATGGATTTATTTTCATAGGGATTATCATCAGCTTTAATGATAAAAGAATATATGTAGTTGATTAATGAGATTACAAGAAATGCAGCTGAGATGCACTCTCTCCAGGAGGTCCCTTGTTCTGGTGAGGACTTGGACTAACCCCTAAATCCTACATACTCAAACTATGCCCAGCATGGTCCAAAAAAAAGTCTCTAAATGTCCTTTTAACGCAGCCCTTATAATGAAAAAAACCCTCTACTTTTTTAATTCATTAATTTATTGTTCCACTTATTAATTCATTATATTTTTCTAATTTTACTGGATGCACCTTTTCTGATCACCCATATGTATATTTCCCTTTGGAGGGGCGGATCGGACTATGTCAAATTTTGGGTGTTATGGTGGCAATGGCAACGCAAACTAGAAAACGATTGAGTTGTAGTGAAAGTACTCCAATACTGAAATTGTCAACTAGTCGATTGACTTTAATTATTTCCGAGTATTTCCAACAAAGCATTTACCCAAAACATGCACATTTAAAAGATTTAACATACTGGTATTGCCTTTTCATTCTTAAAAATGTATAACTCGTAAACACATGCTGAAATCCTCCAAGTTGTCATCACATGGCACATTACACAGCTGGGTTGTACATTAAGAAAGTTGTTCAGTCTACTGCTCTAAAATCAAGGCTAATTGGGTGTTTTCAAATGAAGGATAATTATTTGTTTACATCTTTCATTAAGCTGTAGATTTCTTGCCTCAGCTGCCTTCATGGTGGGACTTGTCAGTGGGAGAACCAAGCTTGGAAAAACGTCAGATAAATGAAGTGGAAGTAGTGCAAATATTTTACATTAAATATAATAATACCACAAGAATAGTAGATGCACATTTAACCCATAGAGGATGATGACTTTCCTAATTTATCTTAACCCTGCATTTTCCTGACATTTTCATTACTTTTCGGGATTAGTCATCATTGGGCAATGTATATGCATAATACTATTTAAATACAAATGTAGAATTCATATACCCCCAAAGATTTGAATACTACGAAAAAGTGGAATATTGTTGTAAGATATTTCAGAAAAAAACTGTTATTTTACAGTATTATTCTACATCATAGATCATCGAAATCAGTTGTTCTTTCTGGATTGTCGGCATTTTTGGGGGACTATGAATCATATTGCTGTTAGACTTGGTGGGAGCGTACGTCTTGGCAACATATGGCATCAAAATTGCCAAAAGAATTATCCAAATATTAGGCGAGTACAAATATTTTTTCTCTCTCATCTACCATGTGTTGCCATCACAACAGGTTTTACAAATGTAGCCACCATTACATTATGCCTGCTGCAAATAGGAATGTTCCTCCACCCTGGGTGAACTTTGAAAACTGTTTCCATAAATAGCAGTTATGTGAAGAAACGACCCAATTAAAATGCACAAAAGTGCTCACTTGAGTTAATGGCCTAACTTATCGTACCCGATACATTGAATTTGTGCAATGTGATATTTTTTCTCCTTGATAAAAATTAATGAATCCAATGAATATAATACAAAGCTATGAAAAGTATATATATATAAAAAACGTTGAGGCTTTATATTACGAGGTTGCATGAAAGTCTCCGTGTTTAAATTATTTTAATATGCTGTCAATTATTTAGTGGTTTGGGTTTTCAAAGTTTAAAAATACATTTTTGTGTCCATGAGTAGTGTCAATGATGTCATAATTGTGTGAAACAGCACAGGCAGTTATTAAACCTGCAAAAAAAATGGCACAGAAATCAAGCACAAAAATGTTTGTTTTCATTCGGTCCCTTTACCACCAGTTGCGGCAGAACTGGTAATGAATTGACACAAAGTTCTGTTATCCAACCCTATCCTTGAATAAACGGCATCTTGTATGAGCTCTTCTACATGTTTGTATATCTATGTATATAAGAGAAGACTAACATGTGTACATACATAATAATGCACGGCTACACTCATTTTGTCTGATGGGTCTTTCAAAGAATTCATGTATATATATTGTCAGGACTGTGAGCCGGATTGGAGCAAGGAAGGAAAAAATGGAAAGGAAATATGTAAAACAGGCTGAGTTCAGTATTCTGACCTTCACTTCAAGGACTGGGCTCAGAAAAATGAAAGCTGTCAGCAACTTTTGAGCATGTAGCAGAAACATGTCAGTATAAAAAACAAGTGGCAGTTGTTCCACTCTAGCATAATTCCACAATCATTAATTAGATTAATTCTTTTCCTGAACCACTTATCCTCACGAGGGTCAAAGGGGGTGCTGGAGCCTATTCCAGCTAACTATGGCCAAGAGCCAGGGGGACACCCTGAATCGGTGGCCAGCCAATCCCAAGGCACTGGGAGATGGACAACCAACCATTCACGTCACGGATACCTAAGGGCAATTAAGAGTGTTCAACCAGCTTCAATGTTGGAAGCAACCAGAGTACCCAGAGAAAACCCACACAAGTCATCGCATTGAAAAAGGGAATTGAATCTCAAATGGTCTGACAATGAGTTTCCCATATGATATAGATCAGCGCTTTATGATAAAACATTGACTTTTTTTCATTTGGGGGTACATGATTCCGGTCATTATCCATTTGCAATACTCATTTGCACCCAAACTTTCTGTCTGGTGTCTTGATATTTTGCTTTGGTAATTCCCTAACCCCAATAACTGCTGCTGCCATCCTCAAATGTCATAGTTGTGATGGTGTCCTCAGACTAACCAGCCTTACAGATCCATTTTAGGTTCGTCCAACCACAGGATATATTTAGAATTAAGGCTTTGGGACTGGTGAGGATTTGTAAACTAAAAGCTAGATTTTTTTCCGTGCCTCCTTTGGAGTTTGTACTAATGTGTTTTATTTCTAGCAGTGTAGCATTTCAGGCAGTTTTTGTACAGTGCTCATTTTATTGTTGATAAGCTTACCAGCTCCAGTCAACATCTTCACAAAGTCATGTACCTTTGCTCTTGGGTTAACTGATTAGGCACATTTAAATTCACAGTTTGTTTTCTTCTCTGAAATACGGAACACATGTTCTCCATTGCCATTCATAGTGTTTATACTTGTGTCTAATTGTTTGAACAGATGGACATGACACTTCAGACCTCTGGAAATTATAGAGGAAAAAAAGCTTGGAAAATGCACCTAAAAGGACTTTAAGTCAAGTGGGGCTTTGGGAGATTGTGGAACTGGTAGTAACTCAGTGGAAGAGTAACATGGGGGAGATGAAAGTGGGCATGAGGCAAGATGATTAAAGTGTAAAGAAAAGCTGAGGCACTTCTATGGGAGTGTTAAAGCCCATTTATATTTCCGCCTTTCGAGCAGAAAACAACGACCGCATTGCATCATGTGACTATAACATATTGTGCTTCACAGAACCCCTGCTTACCCCGTGAAAAATTACCTATATATACCTATATAATATATGGATATATGGGTGAGTACTCTATGTGCATTTATTATAACAACAACTAATACAACAAAAAAAATGCAGTCGTTTTTTTATTTAAAATAAAAACGACAATTGAACTGAAAACTCTAGTCTCTGGTATAATACTAGGTTGTACACAAGTATAAAGACAAACTGCATACGGGATTGCCATAGGCATCCAATCAATGCCCAAGGAGCCCTCTTCCAACACATCAGCTTGGCCACAGTGGTCTGGCCTGGAAACTAGCCCAGATAAGTACCTAAACTTGAGTTTTAGCATTGTTCCATGGTGTAGTAATTAAATGTGTTTATAACTTTTCATTCCACATTTTTTTAAAGTTCAGACAAGAACAATGACATTGAAGTAAATGCAATCAAATACGATCACCATCACCATATATATAATGTTATGTACAATAAAGTAATCTGGTTAAACTATTCTACTCTTTCATGTAATTTTTTCCATGCGATATTTAGAGAAAGTTTTAAATTTTAAAATTTGGATAAGGCTGCTCATGCTGCACTGCACACTGACTGTGTGCACAAAAGATTCACAAGAAAGAGATGGGAACAAACACCCTGACTACTGCAGTCTCAGCTGCATTCGTTCCGCATAGGATAGTTGCTTTATTGAAACTGAAGATGAGCTGGCTTTCAATAGGAACAGCGTGTGCATGTGTATAACAGAGAGTAACAAGAGTAGCACACCAACAGCATTGTATAAATGAGAATAGCCCGAGGCGACATAAAGTTACTGTATATATTATTTTTATGACTAATTAATTTATAAAGTGACAGATGAATCATCAGATGTTCAATATGTTGCACACATATCAGAGAGGAGGGCGACCCTGCATTTGAGTGGTTAGCGCGTCAGGCTCGCAGTGGGAACCGGGGTTCAAATCCAGATCTGTCCCGCTGCGTGGAATGTGCATGTTCTCTACGGGCCTGCGTGGGTTTTCTCTGGGTACTCCAGTTTCCTCCCATATTCCAAAGACATGCATGGTAGGCTGATTGGACACTCTAAATTGCACCTATTTTATGAGTGTGAGCGTGCATGTTTGCCTGTCTCCTTCTGCCATGCGATCGGCTGGCCACCGATTGAGGGTGTCCCCCGCCTCTGGTACCTGGAGTCAGCTGGGATAGGCTCCAGCACCCCCCACAACTAAATGACAGAACTAACAGAAGTATTGTTTTGTTCATTTTTGCCTGTATATGACAATTAGATTGCTAACACAAAGTATTTGTCCACCCAAAAAATCTATTTGTCTGCATAGTTTCCCCGCTTTGATGTTAGAGGCCACCAAAAATGAAAATACCAGTCAACACAAATAAATAAATAAAAAATACATTTTTAAAAGTTCCATACCGAATAATTGGAAGGGCAACGCTCGACAGCAACCAGTGAAAGATATTAATATAACTGGTAATGAGTTTTGTGTGTGTGTGTGTGTATGTGTAGAATAGACATTGTAGTGAAAGCATTTTGTATCTGTAAAATGTCTTTGAATGTACATTGTGAAAACCAGATGCACCCCAAGGTGTTTATGTTGCATTATTCATTCACTCCATACTAGGTGGCAATGCGCTGCTATTTTAACTAAAGCTGCCCTGGGGCAGACTAGCAGAAGCAAGGAAGACAATAGTCTTTCCAACAGTCTTTCTCACCACTACCATCACTACTCTTACGCCACTTTTATACACCTTGTAAGACTTAACCATAGCAGGAGTCTGCAAACCGATCCTCATGGGCTGCAGTGTGTCCTGTATTTTTTTTTCAAACCGACCCATTGCAGACAGTTCAACCCATCGTGTTTCTACCAATAAATGCACCACCTGACTCTAATTAATGCAAAAGATCTGAAAATGTATCCTCTTGCTTGGTGGAAATATAATCCTGGACCAGCTATGGCCCTTAATTGAATAGTTTGCAGATCCCTGCTCTATACAAAATGTTTCCACAAGGTTGGTTTGTCATTATTGTTGTCATCATCACCATCATCACAATTTCACATTTCTTTGTAGCTATTTTGGGTTTTGGCAACACTGGAGTTTTCTCTTTCCTTTGTATGGATTCTGTCAAACTACACACAGAACTTCTTGGGATTTTCTTTTAACAATTTTTTTCTTCAAGCCATTCCTCCATAAATGCCGGATTTGTGTAGTACATGACTAATAGTTATCCTGTAGACAGATTCGGCCACCTGAGTTGTAGATCCCTGCAGTTCACCCAACATCACCATGGAACTCTTGGCTGCATCTTTGATCAGTGCTCTCCTTGTTCAACCTGTGAATTTAGGTGGTTGACCATGTCTTGGTAAGGTTTAAGTCGTGCCATACCTTTCATTTCCAGATTATGGATTTACCAGTTATCTGTGAGATGTTTTAAGTTCTTCTTTTCCTCTGTTTGCTCCATCATTATTCTCTTACCATTACCACCCCAGCCATCTCAGAACAGCAGAATTTGTACTGTACTGCACACAGTTGGGCTCTAATGAGTCATTAGGTCGACATTTGTTGATTCAGCAACCATCAGACAACTACTTAAGACACAAAATGGGGCTACTTTTGCACAGAACACTTTTTATATTTGTAAAAAATAAATACAAATAAATACAAAATTGTATTGTATTTCAGCTAATTTGCAATAAATGTGTTTTGGTTGTAACATGACACCATGTGGAATGGTTCAGGGTCATGAATACTTTGCAAGCCACTGTCATTTTTCATTGCACTGTGCACGTTGCAGGAACATACCATACCTGAAAATTTAATTTCCCTAACCAACAAGTGTCTCTCATTTTCTGAACTGCTTTATCCTCACGAGGGTCGCAAGAAGTGCTGGAGCCTAACCCAGATGACTTTGGGCCAGAGCCAGGGGACAGCCTGAATTGGTGGCCAGCCAATCGCAAAGCACAAGGAAACAAACAACACGCTCTGACGCATACCTTGGGGCAATTTAGAATGTCCAATCAGCATACCACGTATGACTTTGGAATGTGGGAGGAAACCGAAACCCCCAGAGAAAACCCACGCAGACCCAGGGAGAACATGAAAACTCCACACAGATGGATCAATCTGGATTTGAACCAAGTTCTCCCACTGTGAGGCAGATGCGCTAACCCACTCATCCGCTGGGCCGCCCTCCAACAATAGTTGCTTCCTGAATGAACTTCAAAGGTAGAAATATGGTAATCACGAGAATGATTGTGTGGTCTCCTCAACAATCCTTAAAGTGTCTACCAATACATTAACAACCACCACCCTTCAAAAAAGCAACCATGTGAAAAACAAAGAGAAAACAAACCAGGGCTAATTGGATATACTGCTTATCTTTACCTACAAAGGTCATTTAAATTTCTTTTCATTTTGCTTCAATACCATCCATGTATAAAAAAACAGATAATTGACAAAGAACAACCAACTGTTAAGATAAAAATGACAGACATGATGGCCATCTGAAACTGATTCGTCCTTTTGTGTCCTTCTGTATGGTTCGATAAGGAAGATATAAAACAGAAGTACCCAGGCTCCAAAATATAAATAGAACCAACTAGACATTTATGATAGAATTTCAAAAGCTGCCCAGGATAAAAAGTATAAAGCATGAATATATCAAATTGAAAATAACACTTTGAAATGGCTGGACTATCAAATATATTAAGATAAACAACAGCGATAACATTTTATTTTTTTCTGTAATGAAACTTCCTTTACCAAAGTGCACTTTTATGCCTTTCTAATTCCATATTGTAAAAAAAGGAGACTGTTATTAGTGTTATTTCCATTTCTTTGACTCTTACCAATTGCACATTTTCAACTGTCTTATCTTCTATAGCTCTGCTATATGTCTGGAACTTCACATTACGTTCACGTTGTCAAAAACAACAAAACAAACTGTGTTACTCGGGAACATTAATTTGCTATAATAGTATAAATAAAAGCAGATGTGAACTATAAAGGTGTGAAACCACACTGCACCAAAATGTCTCGCCCATCATACAATGTCCAGAGGTAAATGACTGAGAAAATTATTCTGGCTCAAGGTCAAAAGTCAATTAGGGCCAAAATTCATTGAACACGCTTCATATCACCACCATCTGGTTGTGTGTTCTTGCCTCAAGCTGCAGCTTATTTTAAAAGCACACATTTGCAGCAGTCTCCTGTGGTAACTGCAGTAAAATTGTCTGATAATGATTGCCATTGAAGCAAATCAATATAATTGTAGTACGTATTTCAGAAGACAGACAAGGTGGGCAACTACAAATTCTGATTTAAATAAATTCATTAAACCAGACAGCACAAAGAGGGAGAGAGAGAGCAAGAGAAAAAAAAGAGAAAAACCTAGTGATACAGTATCTGTCCAATTTTTCAAAATTATATCTTTTGGCCCGACAACACGGAAGAAAAGGCACTTTGATACAAGAAAAAGAGCTTGTAGATCTTAGATAATAACAGAAACTGAATGTATTTTGAAAAATACTCCAAGCGCTGTTGAAAAATAAAAATAAAAGTAAGTTGCGGGGAAGTGTGGAATCAATTCTCACTCGGTGGTGTTATGCTTCAGAGTGCGAATGGGTGTCTGACTCTCTGTATGGCTAACTGGCAACCAGTCTAGGATGTAGTCAGCCTTTTGCCCCAAGTCAGCTAGGATAGGCTCCAGCAACCCCTGCGTGAATGCGCTGTATGAATGATGAATGAATGTATATATAAACCATACATCCACACACTAACTGTATTACTGAATTTCAAAAAATACATAGACTGTAATTAGAAATTTGGTCCGTTGCCCTGTATAAAATCTATAGATTGAAGAAAGGAAAGCAAACACAAGTATTATTATTTAAGCATCTGGCTGCACAGAGCAGGTATTGGCATGCTGTACAGAATATACAGTGATTGAAAAGTAGGGGTTATGTGAGGAAGGGATTTAGAAGCTTGGGAAAATAACTGTAGAGGTCTTAGTCATTTTTCTGTCATGATAGAAAGGAATCGGGAGCTAGCTGATGGATGATATCATATAATGGGATTTCTTTCTCTAATGTGATTACGGGATCATCACAAAGCTTATTATTTATTCACTTCAGTGCCCAGTAATGCCCAAATGTGTATTTTTGTATGTGTATTTTTGCCAGTTATAATTCCGTTTATTTTGATGGACTAGCCTTGAGGGAGAGAATGTGTTTATTGCTATTTATCGTATGTATGACTCATTTTTCAAATCCCTACAATCTGCATTAGCTTGTTTTATTATCTCACCAGTTTCCAAATTCAACTTATAGACTCTTTTACTTTGAAAGAAAGGAAAACATTTGACAAATGTGATCATAGCAACAGCACACGCGTACAGCATAAAATAGCTGATAGATCTGAAACAGGTAAAAAGTATGTATGAAAATAAGCACACTCTACATATAGTTTTTGTATCTTTGCAAGGTCTCTGGTTATTTCCATTTTCTGCCCGGGACTTTTTGGCTCCAGTAAAAAAAAAAAAATCCCCCCATTATATGTGCATACCACAGTGGGTTGTCAAGGTGTGAGAAACACCATTCCAACTCCTTGTTAACGCAAATTTATAATCTGCCACCTATTAATTTTACCTGTTGTTGCTGCACATCGTGTATGCAACTAATTTACTGCCTATCGTATTACCCACTTGTTTCTCATGGTCTCCTAATGTATTTAATCTCCCTGTGTTTGTTCATTTCTTGTGTTCTTATCAACATTAAACATATGTTCCCATGCCCTTGTTCAAGCCTTGTTTCTGATTTTAGTAAGTTGTTTTTGATATCGGGTCATTTCTTTTTTTTCATCCAAAATTTGTGCTTCCACTTTTTTGGCAGGGGTTTCATTCAATTTTAAAACATTTAGATTTACCACCATCCTCCCAGGCCTCACTATTCCCCGCACTTTTCCTTTTTTGATTTTCCTGTTTGCTGCCTTAGATGACTCATGGTTGTTTTGGTGCCAGACAGGCTGGTCTGGGAATTTCAGAAAAGGCCCTAGTGCATTTCTTATGCACTACCATCTCTAGCATTTACAGATGGTCTAAAAATGAGAACAATTCCAGTGAGATGCAGTTCTGTGGGAGAAAAGGTCTTGCTGAAGGGGGAGGTCAGAGGAGAATGGTGAGTGTGGTTCAAGATGATAGAAAATTCTAGAAAAGTCACAACACAACGAACCCTGGGACTACAGCAAAAGGAAATCACAACAGGTGCCAAAATTATCAGCTAAGAACAAGAATCAGGCTCAACAATTTGCAGAGGCGCAACCAAATTGGACGACAGAAGATTGGAAAAACTTCGCTTGGTCTAATGATTCTCAATATCTTGAACATGACATTATGTATTCTAGTGTCTTCAAAATAGCCAGCCTTTATACTCTGATTTCTAATGTGTAGACAGACTCTTGGCATCCTGTCAATGAACTTCAAGAGTTTTTCCACCTGAAATTGTTTTCCAACAGTCTTGATTCTTCAGCGGTGTTTAATACTTGTTGGCCTTTCGGCCTTCACTCTGTTGTCCAGCTCAACCCCAAACAATCTCAATTGGGTTCTGTTCCGGTGGTCAGGTCATTTCCTACACCACTCCCTTACTCTCCCTCTTGGTCAAATGGCCCCTACACAGTCTTCAGTTGTGTTTGGGCTCACTCCCTGTTGAATTATTGTTCAGAAAAATGCAAACTGAATGGGTTGGCATGTCACTGGAGTATGCTGGGTAGCCATGCTAGTTCAGTGTGACATCCATTTTTAATGTATTCCAAACAGCCTCACCATCACACCTCCACCTTTATGCCTCTCAGTGGGAAGCAGACAGATGGTTCCATTTGTCGACCTTTGCTGCATCTCACAAATATACAGCAGTTGGACCCAAGGTATTCAGATTTAAACTCTTCAGGCCAAAGCACAGCACTTGCCTAATGTCCATTCCTTGTGGTTCTTGGCAAGAAGAAATCTCTTAAGCTTGTGGCATCTCCTTAGCAGTGTTTTCTCAGCAGATAGTATTTGACCGTGAAGGTCTGATTAATCGAGCCTCCTCTTAAAAGTTAATTTAGTGATTAGTCTGATGTTAGGACCCTGTACTTATCTTCAGAAGCAGAGGTGACTCTTAGTCTTCCTTTCCTGAGCCGGTCCTGATGTGTGCCAGTTTTATAGTAGTGCTTGATGTTTTTGTTTTTCGTACAACTGACCTTCACTTTTATAATGATGGTTCAATGTTTTTCTGAATATACATTTAACAGTTGTCAAAAAGGGGTGTTGGTTGTGTATTAACCTGACTTATGCACAATACAATGGATGAACAGATGGTCCCAAGCCCATTGACAAAGAAAGATGTTCCACTTATTCAACCTGATAAGGCGGACCTATAAAGTGACTTGGAGTGACAAGCACCCCTTGAAGCTAAGCCAGAGATTTTTATCCTGGTAAATATTTCTTGAGTTTGCCAACTGTGCCTGGAATCCATCTAGGACGTTCACCCGTGCCTTTTCACTCAGACTCATTGCCATTGGCTATTCTTTCTTTCTCAGCTGTAATTGTTATATTTTCCACACATGAAATATTTCAGACATCTTTGTGTTTTGGCCCTGAATTCGCGCAAGAAGGTAAAAAGCATAACATCGATTGATCTCTTCCTGGCAAAGCAAAAGTAATGCTGGCAAGAAAATAACTACTACCCAGAAAAAAAATTGCATGCAGAAATCATAGTGTACACAGAAGTTCAGATCTATAAATACTGGTACATTGGCACAGCCATCTTATGTTTTTGATAAATCAGGTAAATGATGTAGGATTAGATTAAATTAAAATTTTGATTTTACAAATTGGACACATTTTAAATTGATCAAAATTAATAGGACAATTTAACATGAATCAAGCTTGAACTTTTCAATACTTTGTTTAAAAAAAAATCAGTCCAAATTAACACCTTAACTGTCCTCATTAAACCCACTTTCAATTTTATATTCCAACCAGTCACACCATCAAGACAAGTGTCGACTATTGTATTTCACACATCACCCCCCATGCCAGAATCTTCCATTATGGTTTCAAATATACAGAAGCATACCATTACAAAAATATTTTTTATTGTATGATTTCAATAGTTTGGGATGTGTGAGTCCTGCCCGTTTATTTTTGAATACTGTTTGACAAGGCTATCTTTTAGTCTGAAAAAACTCATGGTAGTGTAACTTTGAGTCACCATTTCAAATGGCACAATGTTTTCCCAAGCAAAGTGTACTTCAGTCACCTATTCACATGGTTTTATCCTTACTCAACTAGCCGGTAGTCATCATCATAAATGAGGAAAAATAAAACTAGAGCTGCTTAAAAGTCTTCTGGACAAAAAGACGCTGAGAGATGAATAAAAGCTCTTTCCATTCATGACTACTACAGGGCTATGCTATAAGAGAAAAGGAGTGGAAAAAAAGAAGTGTATAGTGCATCACATTTTGTGATGCAGTGTTCTAAGACAGCTGGAGTGAATGTCATATCAAAAGTTATGATGATGAAGAACAGACATACAAGCACACAGATTCCGTTATGTATGTATAACTTACATTGCCATGGTTGATGAAACCGTGTTCCTTTGCGATGCGGTCAGCCTCCTCAGGGCCACCATTAATCTGGACAGCCCAAGTGTTGGTAAAGACCTCTGCAGTATCAATCCAATTCAGTTCTGCTGTCAGGACAAAGACTGTCCATATTTGCAGCAGTGCCACTTGGGCATCCATGAAAAGTAGAACACAGGGCAGTGTATATGTTGGTCTATCACTGCGTCACTGGCAAATTGGAGCTGCAATCCTTTGTGGCGATAAAGTAGAACAGTGGCCTAAAGATGACAGAACACAGAAAATGCTATAATGACCAACATGTACTTCTGAACTGGGTGCCTCCCCCTCCTTTGGAATTACTCACACCAAACCCAAAATAAACAGCACAGTCACAGTATTAATTAGGCCATTGTCAAAGGTAAATGGTAATGGAAAGTAGTACTTAAGAGCACTTTTTACCATGCTTAAAGCTCTTTACATGGACTCACACTCACCATTCATAAATTGACTGTAAACATCAAGCAAAACAGACATTGTTAGAAAGGGAAAGTAATCTTGGGAGACTCGCATTTGGTCGACTAAAATAGTAGCGGCATTATTAAAATGTCCCAATGTCAGGTGGCCAATTCCTGGAAACATTTGCTTTTGTGCATTTTGACTCTACCATTGTAAGTAAGTAAAAAAATGCATTAGTTAAATAAAATGATTTTATTATAAAAGGTTATTTCCATTGGGATGTCCATGATAAAGCTATGTTTATGTCTACACCTTGAAGTTCGACTACATTGCTTTATTATAGCAGTATGTTTTTTCTAATTGTAGCTGGCCTATTAACCTCTCACAAGTCTACATATTTTCAGATTTGTAGGTTAACAAAATTGACAAAATTATTTGAAAAATGAAAACATTAAAATGTGTTGGATGCACTGAACCTGCATCTTCTCATGTAATGTAGTTCATTTAAAATTAATTCCTTGTGATAGGTGGATTTGCTTATGCATTTGGCACCAATCCCATTAGAAATATTTTACCCATGGTGCACATCAAATCAGCTCTGGAAAATATTCCCCAAGTAGTATTTGGACATTATTAGTTTATTCACTAAGAACACAAGACACCAGTACACACACCAACCACTTTTACCTCACCAAAAGTAGTAGGTTTGCAAACTTATACAGGGTGTCCATTTATTATCGGAGGTTCCGTTGGAATTGGCCAATTGATTACTAGAGCTCCATCAATAATTTACTTTCCCAATTCATTAACAGCCAAGAAAACAAAGCAGGCAAAATGTAACCTTCTGGCTTATGTGGTGTAAGTAGGTATTGTAACATAACCAGCACTTCAGTTCTATTTTAGGCTGCACCCAAGCCAAATCAACACCCACAATGTGCTTTGGGGTGCCCTCTAAAAGAAGGCAAAGCAGTATACTGCAGTGAATGTGAAGGACCTTGATAGGTGAGCTTCTATTCATGAGTGAAGATGGAGCTTTAGTTGACAGGGGAAAATGTGTTAGTGTTGTCCCCAGTCAGGCCACACAGCAGGAAAATAGGTTTTATCCGAAAAGGACTGTAAACTGAGTGACACCATGGAGGTAGAATAGCTATTCAGCAGGTCCATTTTTCCTCTTACTGCCTATGACAGTGGAAACAGTGTAGTAGGACCATGAATATACAACATCTTACTTTGATCCCCACTTTACTGTTTTCTCATTCTCATCTCATTTTCTGAACTGCTTTTTGCTCATTCGGGTCGGGGGTGCTGGAGCCGATACCAGCTGATTTGTGGCAGGGGGACACCCTGTATTGGTGGCCAGCTGATTGCAGGTTTTCTAATACTATTCACAAACTCCTTTTGAGTGACTGCCTCACTAACAAATTTTAGTTTTCTGCATTTTTATTGTTTTATTTCACTACTAAATACTGTTTCCAAAAAGAAACGGATGGACATGGCTAAAACCTTTAGCTCTAACCTTGTGAATGAATGAAATATATATATAAAAATATATATATATATATATATATATATATATATATATATATATATATATATATATATATATATATATATATATATATATATATATATATATATATATATATATATATATATATATATATATATATATATATATATATATATATATATATATATATATATATATATATATATATATATATATATATATATATATATATATATATATATATATATAATCACTCTTCATGAATATGTAGAGTGCATTATAAAGTGGGTGTTGTGCATTATAAAGTGGATGAAAGTACATTTTTATTACATAATTAAACTTGGCGAGTTTAACAATTAAGAGTCTGAATAGAGAATGACTTGAAATCATGTTGTTCGTCTAATTAATTAATTGGACCTTCATCCCTTGCCCTCCTCACCATCATGATGGCATATCAACATTCCCAGCTAAGATTTTAATGGCTAGTGCCTAAGATATTTTATAAAAACCTCTCCAGATTATAGGATGCTGTCATCCATTTTATTACTGTCATTTGTTCATCATCATTTATTGGCCTGGACCTCACTTTCTTTTGAAAGAAAATTGGATAAGAAAAAATTAATTAAGATTTGGGGAGGTGGGGAAATTAAATGTTACTATTAGTACTTTACTGAAAATCTATTCCCAACTCATCCAAAAAAATGGTAGTCAAGGTGTGAATAGTAATGAGGGAAGAAATATTAAAGCACTCTGGCCACACCTAAGAAAAGGGAAACTGGAATTAGCAAATAGAATTATGAATGTGAAAAGAACTGATCTGTTTATTTATTGAAAAACACTACCATATTTACTATTTAATTCATGATCAAGAGCAAATGAGTCTTACCAGAAATAAAACTTCAGAGGGGAGGCACTATGGATGAGAGCTGGTCCATTGTGGTGCCCAGTCAAGTCCCTTGGAAGAAAGAGGTCCAAATCGCTTGTAAACGACACTGGAAACGCATTCACCTGACTGGGAAGACTGGGGAGAGCTTATCAACAGCTCTGGCAGGGACTTTAGGCTAAAAAAGAAGTGATCTTGCTGCTAACGCCAGGTGGAAAATACATTTGACTCGTAGTTTAAACAAGAAGATAAATCCACTCGCACCCTAGCACGTCAAAATCCAAGACAGCATCCTTCTCATCCCCTTTTCCAGGCGGACTGGGACTCCCTGACTCGCCACTTGCCCTTTAACTTCACATGTAGATCGGACGCTCAAACCGCTATCCGCCCCCTGGCACGACATCTAAAGCCGTTTATCATCATCCACGACCAAGTTGCCAACAGCGGCATGATTATGAATTGTTCTACCTTTCGAAAAAGAAATTCCTTCTTCCACAAAATGACGTTTTTTTGTTTGTTTGTTTGTCACGTTCAATTCAAGACTGTTTTCTAACAAGATCTCCACATACCGGTACATTAAATAGCGATGAAAAGCGAGAACGAGGTGGGCTCGTGGAAAGAAGCGAGCGTCCTGGCGACCGGCTTGATGACAACAAACCTGCTCCTTTGTCCAGGAAATACGTCACGCTAAAGTGTGAACGACTCAAGCGCATGTTACCGTAATTCATGTAACCCTAATCGTAAAGAGGGCGGCGCTACTGTTTAATAGATGCAATTCAATCTTGTGATGCGTCTTAATTAGTTGTATGTTGACACGCGTGCTTTCTATGAAAATACACACTACAAAAGTAAATTATAATAAATAGGAAACTAATGCAAATTATTATTAATGTTTCTCAAAGTATAATTTCAGGTGACAGAATATTTATGCAATATATATAATATATATATGGGTTAAAATCCAGGTTGGTCCACCTGTGTGGAGTTTGCATGTTGTCCCCGGGCATGTGTGGATTTTCTCCCGGTACTCGTTTCCTCCCACATTCCAAAGACGTGCATATTAGGCAAATTAAACACTAAATTGTCCCTAGGTATGAGGGCATGTTTGTCCGTCTCATTGTGCCATACAGTCACCATTCAAGCTTTAAATCTCATTATACTTGTATAATGACAATAAAATCATTCAATTCCATAATTAATATCAATAACAACAAATTAATAGACGGCAATATACGCAAACAGTCCTATAAATGCAAAGAAAACAGCAAGCAAAAAATAACAAAAAACAAGAATTCACGCTTATTTGTACAGCTGTGCGATAGCGACATCTTGTGGATTTTTATTTCAATTACACTTGAGTTAAACCTGCCATGATAGTGGGTGGCGCTGTAATAACACCAGTCTCCCCCTTTAACTCAAATGCGTTCAGTTGTTCCGATTTCTTAGCACGGGATAGTTATCCCGGAATAACCTAGCACGCATGTGCAGTTGACCCGGACGTAGTTTCGTTCTAGATGCGCAGTCGCCAAGCCGAGACTGTAAACTCGAATACCAGATTCATCCCCATATTACAAAAGATCCATTTATCCTTCACGAGGCATGTAAGGTATTTTATTATTTATATGTGTAATTCTCGTTATAGGATGCGGTGTGCATTGATTTAGAAGCATTTTTTTCTTTATTTTCCAAAAAAATCTACAACAATGACTTCCTTGTTTTCAATTTTAAAAGGTGGTTTTGTTGGAGTCTTAAGTTGTGCTGGTCATGTATATTATTCTCAATATGATCATGTATATTATTCTCATTATTCTCCTCATGTGCAGATCACATAGATTTAGAAGCATTTTTTTTTAATTTAAGTGCCAGGGTAAGTGTATATATGCCCTCCTTTGTTTTTAATTTAAAAAAGTGGTCTTATTAGATTCTCAAGTTGTGCCACTTATGTTTATTCCCATTATTTTTCTCCACATGTGTAGATCACATCCACGAAATACCCATAGAAGAAGGAAGTAAGGAAGGATGGACCCTCGGGGGAGAAGGCATGAGCGGGGCAGTAACTGGACTGACCAAGAAATTGTGGAGCTTCTCCAGCTTTGGTCCGACGAGTCCGTCCAGATTGAACTGGAAAGTTCACTGCGCAACCAGCGTGTGTTTGACCGCATCGCGCTCATACTACGAGACAAAGGTATCTTTCGAACGGGTGACCAGTGCAGAGAGAAGATTAAGAAGATGAAGCTGGAATACCGCCGCACTAAGGAGAACCACAAACTGAGACCATGGAAATTTTATGACGTGATGGATCGGGTTTTAGCCAACCGACCAAGTAGTATTACATACTCCACTCTGGGTGGAACAGTTGTCGCTCAACAAGTGTTTCAAAGCCCAGGAGGAAGTGAGTCCTTTTTGCAGGGGAACTACTCATTGGGTTCTTTTGGTCCTGTTTCTTCAGGTGGGTTTCTGTTTGGTCAGCCCCCCCAAACTGGAGATCCACTGGATGTCAAAAGTGAGGATGTTGAGGAGAGCCTGTTTAATGCCGATGTTACACGATTGGATATGTATTCCAGATCAGGAGATGAACAGGAAACAAATGGACAAGTTTTATTGGGAGCAGAGGACACATTGGAACAAGGAGACAGTTCTGCTCATTCGAGAACTTCAGCTTCAGGTTGTTTATTCCAGGAAGAACTTTTAACTATCAAGATTGCACTACTACGTTCTGGCAATTAACAAAAAATCATTAAAAATGCTCAACTAGGTTTTACAGGAGCCATGCAAATTTAAGGCAACTATTTCATTGAATTTTTTATTATAATTTTACAATAAATTGATTAATGTAGGCTTTGATTTGCAACCTTTAACTATTTAGGCAAGATTGTGTAGATATTAGTGGTAATAGTTGTAATAGTATTTCTACTGATGGGAATATACCTCAACTAGTACAGTAAGGTTGCAAAAAAATGTCAAAGCATCAACGTATTGATACTGAAATATGATATTTGATTGCATAGGTATCTATTCAGTTATTGCTGCAATATCACAGGTCGGTATAAATTTGTTGTGATTGTTAGGACATCCCTCATTTCCCTAAAAAGTACTGAAAAGGTTAATAAAAATATTTTTGCTCTGTAACAATAGTAGAGTAAATCAACTGAGTTGGAAAAGTATTTGATGATTGAGTTTCAACCTTTTGAAAATATTGAAATCGCACAGTTTTAGGTAGTAGTACTACGTAGAATTATTTAACACACTGTTTTAAGTAGTAGTTTTATATCAAAGTATATAACTTAACAATGTTTCTTGTCTGCAGGTTTAAATGACGATAACATTTCTGCATCCAGTTCAAAATCAAGCAGTGTTCTTCTACAACATGACACATCTAAAGAAGGTTTTCGTCCTCCAGCTGCTGCAAAACAGAGGAGACGTCGCAAAGCAGGCAAAACCGCATGCGGTCATGGAAGTGAAAAATGTGACAGCACGGGACCCCTTGATAGAGCTCTGACCAGCTTCCTCAAATGGCAGCAGTGTGCTGAAGATCGTCTAATCCGTCTGGAGGAGGCACGACTAGAGAGAGAATTGCAAGCTGATGAGCGTAGAAAACTGCAAGAAGAGAGAAGAGTGGAACAAGATCGTCAGCATGAGCTGCGCCTCTTCAGCATGCTTACTGGGGCATTAACAGCAGTCAGGCAGGGTTCTGCGGCCACAGAAACAGCACCGAGTAACACCCTTGTTTCCTTGCTAGATCATCAGTCAGCTTTTATGACAACATCAACTGCCTCCTCTGCTCCATCCACATGTCAGCCACTTCCTCAGGCTCCCTCTGAACAGACCATTTTGACTAAGCGGACAATAAAGTCTGAGCTGCACCCATCGGTCAAAGACTCCACAACAACTGACAGTGCTTTAGAAAGTGTGAGAGGTGCAAAGTCTCCTGAGCCCAGCGGGTACCTCTCTAAACGTGGTAACAGTATTCGAGAGCATAAAGCCATCCTCCAGGAAGGGTATATACAGTATGGAGCCAACAAATATGGCATACATAACCGTAATGTGAGTATGTTATTCTTCTGCTGATAATATTCATTAGATAGTTGTTCAAATCTTGTTTCCCTGTCCCCCTTTTTCCAGGGAATTATTAACATGGGCACGA
Source organism: Stigmatopora nigra (assembly GCF_051989575.1). Lineage (NCBI taxonomy): Eukaryota > Metazoa > Chordata > Actinopteri > Syngnathiformes > Syngnathidae > Stigmatopora > Stigmatopora nigra. The sequence goes on along the minus strand of NC_135509.1, from coordinate 16,449,337 downwards.
GTGAGAACAAGCTCTGCTATCATCTTCTTAATGAAAGGGTACAACACACACTCAGTGATTGTAAATTATTTAGAATTTGATTAACTTCATAGTGTGATATAAAACACAACCCAACACAATTTCCCCTACCTTTTTTTCTTTCAGTTGTGCCAATCTGACATGCGGGTTAGTAACCCATTACTTTTGCAGTACGGTGACTGGAGGGGACATGCATTGTAAGTGATTTGACTCTATTTTGAATTTTAAAAAAGGAAGGTTTCTAAATAATGTTCCTGTAACCATATTCTTTTAGCCTGAGAGTAGAGGTTGCCAATTTTCTTACCCACTACTGCTGTTCTCCAAAGCCATTGAAAGCTGACAATGTGAGTCATCTTTTTTTTTTTTTTTAACTTAAAACCTCGTCAGTGCATCCTGTAGCAAGTACTGTTTTGCAATTCAAATAAGAATACTATTATGTGCTAAACCAGTCAGATCAGGTGAATTTTGTGCTGTGTTTTGTTCAAAGGATCCTGGACAGAAGGCAGGATCCAAAATTAACCAAAAATAGTTGTAATTTCTTTTTCTAGCATTGGTTTAGGGTGTAAATTTTATTTGGGTTGGTTGGCCATTTATTGATTATAGGTAAGTCATACAGGTAGCAAAGAGTTGCAAAGGAGCATGGCGACATTGATTTTTTATTTGATTATTAATGAGTTTCCTAACAAATCATCTGAGGTATTTGGATTTTAGTTGACGATTTCCTATACCAAAGGAAATGTTTCCATACAATCAACTGCATTTCTTACACTACTACTACTCAAAGCTAAATTGACTTCAGCAAACTGAGTTTGAATGTCCAGACTTGCTTGTTAAAAATACACACATAATGTTGGAATCCAGTTTCCGACCAATTTAACTTCAGATTACTATTTCTTTCAATACAATTATTAAATTAATCAGTACAATTTCAAATTGTGTCATTCAATTTAATCTAGTAATTTAAATTTAAATGTAAATGATCACTTAGATGTTGAGAAGTAAGTGTTAGCCCATATGATTCAGATTTAGTAGTGAATCAATGGTGCAACCATTGAGCTGCCAAGGGCTCCCCTATAAATTTATTGCCCACATTACTAACTAGTATCGCTTTTAGTTGGGTTAGTTATGGATTTGATCCCAAATACACAGATCTTATCTCACTTTAAGCAGACAACCTCACCCCTCCGATCGGGCAGTGTTGCTCTGAAAGCTTGTTTTTAAGGTGTATGCAATATGTCAAAACACATGATATAATAATATATAATCCTTAATGCTATTACAGCAAATGTTACAGTCGATTTTTGACCTTTCTGACTGAGTAGGGGAGCTAATGTTAGTTGCTACTTGTTTATGTTATATCAGTCATTTTCAGATAGTGAAAAGAAAGTCCACAGGCCTCCATTCTCATTTTAAGAAGAATATTAGAACATCACAAAATAAGATGGCCAGAGAGCCACACAGGAAGAAGAGGAGAGAAGACAGAGCAGAGAAAATGGTAGAGCAGAATTGACAGGCAACATCAATAACAGAGCTAGAGGTCAGACAGGACTCAAGAAAAGCAGATATTCGACCTATTCCTGCAGCAACAGGTAAAATTATGACTGTGTGGTCTCACACGAGAAGGCAAGATCTCACGTACGAATAAATAATAAATGACCCGTGAAAGATGGCTGCAGAAGAATCTAAACATGTGAATTACACATTTTTAGAACTATGATAATTATTTCTCGTATGGTTTTAATAGGGAGTACAAATGTGTTACTTTGAAGGGAAAATTTTAAGAAAACGTGGTATTTCTTAAGTGCTGTATGAATCAAAAGCACATTACTTTTAGGGCCAATATTACAAGGATATTAGTAATTCATCCAGTATTTGCCATTTTCTTACTGCAAAACAGAAAATAACCGCAAAACGTAAATGTTAATTTGCCGATGTCTACTGGTGAAAAAGAGTATAGCAACACTAAGTCTATATATAAACCGTACCCTTGGTTCAGTAATCTTTTTTTTTAGTTACAAATGCGGCTTATATGTGAGAAAATACTGTATTCATTTTTTGTCCTTGACTATAATAGAAATATGGCACACACATCAAATAAGCATGTGGCATCTGTTTAATGAGCAGAATTTATTGTATCGCAGATGTGAATATTCCAAAAAAGAAAAATGAGTATAAATGGTTTTATTGATCCAAAATGTCCTCGTATGGATTTTCTGGCTTTAAGGCAATACTCCAAACAATTTAAAGTTATAAACCCACGCTTACAATTATTTTTACACACCTGATGTTGCCAAATCCCTGACGTTGCCAATACCCTTTATTTGAATTGATTCAGAGATTCATTCACTCGTTTAAACCATGCATCAGCACATCCAGCTCGCTGCTTCCAGTCCTTCTGTCTCAACAAAGACATTTTCAGCTCTGAAATCAAATGTCATTTGTGTATTTATTTAGGTTGTGGTGATGAATGGCTGCAGTGCCCTCTTCTCGAGCATTGCAGCAGTTATTTGTGATCCCAAAGGTTGGTCCCCAAATGTTTATGCAATAAGTTTCCTGTTTTGTATGTTAAAATAAATCTTATACCATATGCCTTTAAAGGACTTCATTAGTATATACTAAAGAAATGAATAAGTTAATGATCTATATTCTACCCCTACATTTATTAATAAACATATTGAGGATAATTACAATTTATGTTGATAGATGTTATTGAATTCACAACTTACCGTATTTTCACGACTATAAGGCGCACTTAACAGTCTTAAATTTTCTCCAAAATAGACAGTGCGCCTTATAATCCAGTGCGCCTTATATATGGAAAAAACAGAAAACCAAAAACGAAAAACCACCACTGAGCATTAAAAAAACAAACGCCTGAACTGAGACAATACTGTTAAATATGCAGATGCCATCTTTCATCTTAGTTTACAAAATCTTACAAAATCATATAGCTCCTCCCCCACTACAAGATTTTATACAAAAAAATCTAAAACATCAACAATGGCTGGCTCTAGAGGTGACTGTGTAGTGAGTGAGTGCTTCATACCTGGAAGTCAATAGCAATTACCGTATTTTCACGACTATAAGGCGCACTTAAAAGTCTTAAATTTGCACCTTATAATACAGTGCGCCTTATAATACAGTGCACCTTATAATACAGTGCACCTTATAATACAGTGCGCCTTATAATACAGTGCGCCTTATAATACAGTGCGCCTTATAATACAGTGTGCCTTATAATACAGTGCACCTTATATATGGAAAAACGTCATTCGTTGAGGGTGTGCCTTATAATGCGGTGCGCCTTATAGTCGTGAAAAAACGGTACCTTGATTTGTATTGCGACAAGGCAACAAAGGATTGAGGGTAAAATTTGCAGTGCTGGTGTATGTGTTTTTTTTTATCAATCAAAAAGACCGAAAATTGAAACATAGCAGTCCCAACAACATCAAATAGTCAAATTAACAAGCACCTCCTCATTTATATTAGAGACGAGCGAGAGAGCAGACTGGAGAGTGGGGAGAAGGCGGCTTCATCAGAGGCGAAATAACCCAGTTTTAAATGTATTTTTTTTTATATCGGCCAGTCGGATTAAAAAAAAAAAAAGGCAGATGCCGATTTACAACAAATTGCCAAATATCGACTGGCCGTTATAACGCTCAATCTCTAGTATATTTAGTTAGGACAAGCTGCATACTCAATGCCATTACATCAGAGGTGTCCAAACCACTCCTCAAGGGCCGCCGTGGGTGCAGGATTTTGTTCTAATCGATCCAGCACAGACTTGAACCAGACATATTTATGTTGAAACAAGCAGCACCTTACTCTCATGAACTGATTACTCTTGTAAGACTATAGATTGTTGTAATGGTGTCCTCCTGATCAATTGGAATAAAAAACTTGCCCTCATCATGGTCCTTAATGGAATAGTTTGTATTATATAAAAGCTACACATTAAACACTTTTTGTTACCATTGATGCTGTATCACAGGAATATACACAAATTTAGATGATTTGACTAGTATCTTTTACCATTAAAGTTCTAAAAAACATTGTCTATTCCAAATATTGTATTTGTTTTTGTCTTTTTTTTTAGATGCCATTCTTATCCCTACCCCTTTCTATGGTGTTATTACTGAGGACCTGCAGCTGTATAGTGATGTCAAGCTGTTTCATGTCCCTCTTGACTGTCAGGTAGTTATACACCTCTTTGATTTATAGGCTATTTATTCAAAGAATTTGTAGACATTGAACCTCCACATTGTAATGCAGTTCACTTTTAATATTTATTTTTTACCCTTTATCATCCACCTATACCCTGTAAAAGGCAGGGGTCCCCTGATTTGCAAAGTTGATTAGATACTAAATTCAACAGCATTTATTTATTGAATAAATATTTTTTTGATTTATGTTGAGAATAGCCTTCTTTTAAAACATTTGCAGGATGATAATAATGATGGGCGACTTTTTCGCCTCACTGTCAGCAAACTGGAGGAAGGTCTACAAAAGGCTAAGGCAGAGGTAATCCACACATATTTGTTTTTGTCAATATTTTGAGAGTGGAGATTCATTGACAAAAAAATGTCACTAATGAGAAACGTTTTCTGTTCAAACAGGGGGTGAATATTCAAGCCATTATTTTAATGAATCCTCACAATCCTCTAGCTGAGATCTACACACCAAAAGAGATGCTTTCCTTCTTGAAATTTGCTCAAAGGTGGGTTATGCCTCTCAGTGCATGCTTTGGGAAAAAATGCTTATTGCCTAACTTAATTTACATTTTATATAAACAGTCTACACACCAGAACAAATCCTTGTTTTTTTTGGAACACAAAAAAAAATCCTTCCATGATGAAATTATTTCAAAAGATTATTCCAATGTGAGCTGTACACCTCAAATGGATTTCAAACAAAATTCTCATAGAGGAGGCAAAAATAAAATAACAAAAACAAATAAACACCACACTGTAAATGGCTGGAATGAGTCTTTCTCTGAATTATTAAGAATGCAAGAAGCTTTGAAATTATTTACATTGGTCTGCTCATAGTAGTGATTATGATCAGGTTTAAGTAGTCCATATGGTGAATACAAGAAGCTATGAAATTATTTACTTTGTTCTCTTTTTTGAAGTTTTTTTTATTCATGTACAGTTAGTGTAGATCAGCTGCACAAATTTCTTTATAAACACCATTATTTCCTTTATGTTCTAATGTGAGTAATTGCAATACTAAGTCCAGAATGTCCCAAGTCAGTCGGTTATGAAGATGAAATGAATGAAGGTATTGAATATAATACAACACAACAGGCAGTGTTGGTTTCCAATCTCCTGTCTTCCCAAACCACTGCATACCTTCTCTTGACATTTCAAGGCCAAGAGCTTTGTGGTTGAAATGTGAGCAGTTTTGGTTATTGTGTTTTATTGGCCCCCTTAAGAATTGACATATTGTCGAGTGCTGGAATGTTATCAGGAAGGCCATGAATTGATTGTTTTGTATTGTTCTTGCCAACACTATAGCTCATCCCTTGTAAACATATATCACAGTGTTTTTTTTATCCCAATGCACTTGTATGTCATACGTTCTTTGCTGTAAAAGAATTACCATTCAAGTTGGACTACATACAGTATTCAATGCAATCCCTATCTGTCTCCTGCATCAGAAATGAGCTCCACGTCATTGTAGATGAAGTATACATGCTGACGGTGTTTGATGAATCAGTAACATTTCACAGTGTCCTCAGTCTGGAAAGGTACGATGTTAACCTATCCTCTATTATTGCTCCCGTGCACCCTCTGTCAAGATGATTACGGCTGAAGATCACCTTTTAACTGCTAATGATTTGCCCTTATTTCAGTTTGCCCGACCCACAGAGGACACATATAATGTGGGGACTGAGCAAGGTATGCACTGTGCTATGCTGCATCACATTATGTGGAGGTCTTTTTTATGACTCCTGACAGAACTGTAAATTCTCTGCTTTATCTCGCAGAAGGTTTGCTGTCAATGCTTTTTCGCTTGTTGACTTCATCTTGCCGTTTCCAGGACTTTGCAATGGCTGGAATCAGATTAGGGACACTGTATACCGAGAACCAATACCTTGTGAAGGCTTTAGCCCAATTGGGCTCATTCCATGGTGTTTCCGGAACAACTCAGCACCAGGTTGCAAACCTTCTTCAGGACAGAGGTATGGGTCAGTTGCTTGGACGATGATCCTTTATTACACAGTATACAACTTTGATTTTCTTCATAACTTGATTCTTTGACCAGCAATACATATTTATTTGTTCACCCAAAGTCATGTTTTGAACTCGTATTTTTTCTTTATTTCATTCATTCAGTTTCCGTACGGCTTATCCTCACAAGAGTTGCGGGGGGTGCTGGAGCCTTTTCCAGTCCACTATGGGCACGGGGCATGGGGCGCCTTCTATTGGTGGCTAGCCAATCGGAGTTCTTTGTTTTTTTTTTTCCAAAGTATTTTCTTTCAGGATAGCATCCATACGTGATTTCAACAATGGTTAAATGGGTATCTCCTAAGAAAATAATTTAAATCACATTTTGACTTACAAATAATTTAGTGGGGCTTAATTCCCAAAGCATCCATTATACAAAATACATTTAGAATGTTTTTACTTTGGCCTTACTGCCATCGCATGGGCTTCATTGATAGCCTAAGTGCACTTCAAACCTTTTTAAGGATAATCATATGCCAATAAAATGTATGTACCTAGGTTTGACCATGTACTAAGTAAATGTTTCTTCCTAGGGAGAGTCATTTCTCTGCCTTTTATATTGTGTGCTACTCTGTGGTGCATATATTGCTGTCTAAATATTTGGAACACTCTCTAGGATACTGCTATGAAGCTAATGGCGCTTCACATTGTCATTTTGTAGAGTGGATAAGCAAGGAGTTTTTGCCTGTGAACAGACGCAGATTGAAAATTGCTCATCGCTACCTGACAGAAGAGTTGCAGAAAATGGACATTGACTACTTGGACAGGCCTGCTACTTTGTATGTCTGGGCTGACTTCAGGAAGGTAACTTGACCAAGGTCACATTGCAATGACTTGGTGCTGGGGTTGATAATCTAATGCTAATTTGTGCAGAGGTAATTCAATTGCAAGGCGAAAGTCATTGTCATTGGGTACATTTTCTACACTAAGTTTTGTGTCACTTTTTTTTCTGTTTTATTAGTTTCTCAGCACCCCATCATTTGAAGAGGAGTTGTTTATGTGGCGGTGCTTCCTAAAACACAAAGTGTTATTGAGCTGTGGGCAAGCGTTCTCCTGCTCTGTACCCGGCTGGTTTCGGATCGTATTTGCCGACCAACAGTCCCACCTCCAAGTTGGTCAGTGATTCTCTATGCAATAATATTATTTACTTACAAAATGGAATATGATAATGGAAAAGCAATACTTTTATCTAAATGAATCTCCTCATCTCGATTTAGCATTGTTCTTTGGCACTAAAATTATTGAAATTGTATAGCTTATGCTTTGGGGCTTTGATAAAGTATGACAGTACTTGCTTACACCCTTCTTTGAATCCCTGTTCTTCATTGCCTGAATAACAATTACTGAGTTGTCTTGTGTCTTATTTGTTTCTATTGTTTCAGGACTAAAAAGAATTAGAGAGGCGTTAAAAGAAATCAAAGAAAGCAGGACCAGCAGGGATTCTTTCATTGTCAAAAAAGCCACCGAGGAAATTAGGAGACCAGAAGAAGATAACAGTGAAATTTTAGACAATGCCACAATTGAAAAGTCAACACCATCCCCACAAAGCAAGTCATCTGACCAGTTGAAAGAGAATGCAAGTTCTGTTCTTGTCACTGGCTCACTAGCCCCTGACGAGTTTCTGTTGTTGGACTGCCAAGCCTCTAAGCCTGCAGAGAGCCTGGGCTCTCTTATTGGAACACTTAAGGATCAAATCCGCTCTTCAGATTGGCTGGAAAAGAACACGCCGAAGCGGTCTGCAGGGGAGGACCCAGAGATTCTTGATGTGTTTAAAGCTTTGTTGGAACGAGCCAGGAAGTAAGTTAGGGAAAAACAGTTGAGGATGTGGCTGCCAAATTACAGCAGCCTGCACTAAAGAGTCCCTGTTGCCCATCTTCACAGCGAAAAAAAATTTACATGACCATTCGACAGGAGGCAGTTGATTTTTGGCTGTCCTTTTTTGGAAGTACTCTGTGCTTTGAATGAATAGTAACTGGACTGTTCTGTTTGTTTAAAGGAGAATTCATATAGTGAGGAAACTCAGCTATTTATGCTCGAGGTTGGAAGTAGACTCCATATCGTATATGTTATCTTTTGTATGCTATGCAAACAGCAGTTTTTTACACCAACCCCAGTTTCATCCTAAACCAGGAGTGTCCAAACTGGTATTCCAGAAAGGGCTACAGTGGGCGCAGGTTTTTGTTCCAACTGAACCAGCACAGATTTATAACTAAAGATGTTTCTTCTGAAACAAGCAGCAGATGACGGAAATCAACTAGTCACCCTTGTAAGACACCGGATTGGTGAAATTGTATCCTCTTTATCGGTTGGATTGAAAACATGCAACTGCTGTGGCCATCGAGGTGTGGAGAACCGAAACCTAAATCCTTCCATGAACAGATGAAGTCTGTTCAAATGAGAGGCAATATATCTTCTAAGACAACTAGAGGCAGTTGCGATAGATTGAATAACCAACGGATAATGAAATAGATGAAAGAGAAGATTATTTTGTGTTGAGAGTAGAATATGGAAAACGGGGCGGTTCTGAGACAAGACAATTTGTCTGCATTAATCCCCTTTAGATTAGTGTTGAATAGACACCGATTTCAGATTTGTAATTCATTTTTATCATAATTGTTCGTCAAATGTAACATCAAATGCCTTTAAATCAATTTTTCATTGAAATTGTACAAATTAATTAAGAACCAATTTTCTTGTAGTTTTCCTTAAGAACAAACCTGGATATGTATTTTTTTTGCTGTAAAATTAAACAGCTTTATGTATATACTAGTTTTGAGACACCTGCCATCAACAATCATCGACATAATACCCTCTACAGTTTACACCTTTCCTACCTCAGTTCTGTACATGTGTATAAAAATGTTTCAGCGACTCTTCCAGATCACTGATGCGGGCTTAGCTCACAATTTCGGTTTGATAAGTTTGAGTCCAGGGCTTTTGGATTCTTCCACTCTGAACTCATCTAATGGTGAGAAGATTTTTTGAAGCCATATTATTTATCACTATTTGGATTTGTGAATCCGCTTGGGAATCGTTAAAACAGCAACTGTAACATGGATTCATGTCTCTTGATTCACTAGAAAATACCTATGAAAATATACCCTAAGATCTGTCCGACCAATTTGGTCGTCAATACCTGTTTCACGGAAGTTGATTTGTAGCACAGTGTCAGGTTTGCCGTTTGACATCCACATCATGCCTGAAAAGAAATGGATATTTCCCAAATCTTTCACACGCCTGAGAGGCAAAAAAATTGCCCAAATGACAACTCTAATCTTTTCCTTTCGATTTGTTCTGTTAGTTCTTGCCAACAGCCAATCATTTATGTCCTCTTCACTACATTCACCCTGTATAATTTTCATTGAGCTTTCTGGCCTATCTTTAAAAAAAAAAAACATGTTTTACGTGTTTCAGATATGATGTCTAGTTGACTTTTTATTGACAGCATTGTATAACTTAAACTATGACCACCATCATCCACGACCCTCAATCCGTTTACCTTTGTTACACACATCTGGGGACTATTATTGTACTCCACCATTAAAATTCCTCCAAGGATATCCCTGCAGAATTATTTTTATATTTTTTTTCTCAGAGTGAAAAAAGTACACATTGTGTGATGTTGCCAGATTTTAATGTCGGTGTACAAAAGTGCAGTGGGTATGCCAGTGGCAGAATTGTAACAATGGAGTATGTTTATAGTGGCTATTTAAATGACGCTGTGTGCCATTCGTCCTCGATATGTGAAACAAATGTCTTTTGAACATGTTTTTATACCTTGGCTGATGGCCAATTGTGCGGCTACGCCAGATCCACTTTAAGGATGGAAAGTAAAGGGGTAGCCATTTGGGGGGAAAAGATTGAATTGTAATGAAAGCAGTCAAGGATGAGTTGTTCTCTTTGTTTTCTCACATGCCCAGTGCCATCCTTGATGTTGCTTATCCCACATGTATGAGGGCACAACTGTCTCCATGCTTTTGTCTACTTTTTATACTACATTAATAATTACACAAGTGTTTGCTTCTTCACTGGCTGCATGTGTTGTTTTCACTTTCACTAAAAGGTCTTGGGTCAGAGAGATGTCGCAGGAATATGCAACGACACAGGGAGTTTCCACTTCGGTGGAGGCGGAGTATCATGAAGGGATTAGCCTGTAGATTGTTCACTTAAAAAAAACAAATTTGAGTCAAGATGTTTAATCCTGTACAGTAGAAGGCGAGAAATGTTAGATGCTTTTATTTGGCTTTGGACATTGATTTTATTTGTAATGGCTTGAACAAAGGTAAGGTACTTTCATCTTTTGAAGTTTGAGAAATAGTTAACCTGTCATTTTCACTTTGTTTCCCTCTAGTCTTCTATGAGGATGAAGTTGCCAGAATTAAAAGACGCAACTAGTCGCTTCAGATTCATACAATCTTGTGTGGCTCTGAGTGGTTGTCTGTTTGTGTCTTATGCTGTCTGGACACCATTCTGGTTAAGAGATGGTGGACTTTGGACTGATTGGAATAACACAAAGGGTGACGGTGACAGAGATGTTTTGACGTTCAACGGTGGGTGCAAAGTCCAAATTACCTCCTGATATATACCTGAAACAGATTAAGTTCACAATATTTATTATTAGTTCTCAAGATGAATAAAAGTTCTGCCTTGAGACGGACTTTGCAGGTAATACCGAATGTCAGCAGAAGAGCCCTTTCTTAAGCAGTAAACAAGTTTGAGCTTGTTACTCTGCTAAGAGAGACATTCTTTGTACAAACTAGCATTTAGTGGAGAAGAGCCATATCTTAGACAAGTACAAGCGTAGTTATAAACCTCAAATGTGTGTAAATTCTCTCAATTTGTAAATTTTCTCCTTTGTTATTGGTTTTCACTTTTTGTTGAGTTGTGTTATTTAGTCAGTTTTCAAACTCTGCTGTGAAATTACACAACCCATATGTCACAAAAAAATCCTCGTCATTAGAACTAATGGCTATCCAATTTTACTTTATCCGCAAATTCATCTACTTTTTGAAATCCAGTACATCATTGAATTTTGCTATAGAGTGAAAGTTTTTAATTGTTCTGTCTATCATAGGCATATTGCATTATTTGTTTTTAAATGCTTCCCAGTGAATTTAAATCTAAAAAAAACCTCTGGTACAACTGATGATTTCTTTTTAGTCCCTCAGTTTAGTGAACACTCCTACAAACTGATGTGCTTCTTGGAGACAACAAATGCAAAAGGAACAAATTTTACAGCAAGAAAGCCCTTTTGAAGTGACTTCCTTAAAAAAGGCTAATTGATTCATGATAACCTGTTTTTTTTTTCTCTACCTTATGTATTTCAGCACTTGAAGCTGAGAGAGTGTTTGGGGTTCTGGCCTTCCTATTGGCCTTGAGCACAGGAGCTCTGTCATTGGTCTTTGCCCTCTGCTGGACATCAGAGACGGTGCGCTCCTACTCCAACACTCGCTCCCTGCTCATGGCAGGACAGGCACTTTACCCTACCACCTTGCTCCTCCTCACTATGGTATCAACCGGTAATTACATTTCAGACACTATATTAATTGGTGGAATATTCTATCAGAAATAAATGAACAAGAGGTGTACATTTTCAATGAATGCACCCTGTAATTGTCAAATTATGGACATTTACATGTTCATTCATTGTCAGACCCTAAAATAGTTCTTTAATCCTCTGATTGATCTGAAAATACAACTTCAGGAGCAGGTTGAGAAATAGTGAGATCAATTTAATAGGAAATAGGTTTACTGATCGGACTGCAGGATGGGTGAGAAAGCTCAACCAGCTGCGAACACGCTCACAGTCTGTCGTCCTCACAATTCTCTTTGAATGAACAGTGGGTCAGTCTTTATATAGAAAGACAGGGTAACATTTCTAAGACAGTAATGTTGGACAGAGTTTATGTAAACAAAACGTTGGGCTAATATGGTTAGACATTTGAAGGTTTAAGTTGTATGCAAACACAATATTTTTATAGCTCACACAAACTGCCACAGCCTATCTTATATCGCGCAATTCGAACAAACAGTTCAAGGAAACAATTGCAAACCCTGTTATCCATCCTATCTTACATTTTGCGGTGCGAACAAACAATTGCAAGACCAGCTAGTTCGCCTTTCCTTCATTCCACTGTCTTAACAAACAATTGTAAAACCAGTTTGGCCCCATGGCTCGACATGAACAAACAATTATTAAGCCAGTTGGCAGGTCTATCCCACATCCTCCTCCAGAAGGTAAAGGCACTTGACCCCGCGGGAATGACAAAATATGAAAAAAAATGGCATTACAAATTAATAAGAGTAATGAATAAATATAGTAATCACAGTAATTAAGTGCAGGACTGATAATACTTTGGATGGTGGGAATTGTTTGTTTGTGCCCCAGGATTTAATGAGAACCAACCTAGGGTCTCCCTCTCAATTCACAGTTAATTAGGATATACTTAGTCATCCACAACTCTAATGAGGACAGGCAGTATAGAACATAGATGGATGTGATTTTTTTCTTTTCTAAATACATAAGGGAAAGTAAGACATATCTGCTCGATCTGGTGGGACGTTGCTGCTGTCTTGTTGTTTTATGACTTTTAAATATAGCCCACTTGCTGAGAAAAGTCCTAAAATAACTTTGTTTTCTGTTAACCTCCAAACAGACTTTGTTGTGGTGGTTTTGGTTGAATTCAATTTGACTTTAATGTGCCCAATTTACATACCCTTAAGGGCAGAGTCTTTTAAAATAGACTTTTTAATTTCTATTCGTTGTCTTAAAACCCCCCTTGTAAAGCTTCAGGCATTTAATAGGCCTTAATGACATATTTCATTTTGTGATTCTTAGTTATACCATTACTTTTCCTCCTTTGGCAGGTTTCTTTTTCTTACTGACCTGGTCCATTTTTACCTATCAGCATGCTGAAGAAATTTGCCAGGACTTCTCGCTGCTAGGCTCCTCTTATTGGTTGGGGGCATTCGGCTGGATCTTGCTGTTGGTTGTGGAAGTAATCATCTTCATAGCTGAGCAAGCTATCGTGCCAGACATCCTACAAGACCTGGAGAAGGCAGTTGACTCATGGAGAGTCACCACTCGGTCATATCGTAGCTTTAGTGATGGTTGTGCTCAGATTGCCTCTGGTAAGCGTAACCTAGCTCCACAGAGGTACACGTCAGTACTTTAAAAGAACCATTACACTTGTATATGAGAAATAACATGAAGAATGCAATGCAAAACCAGTAATCCTGGGACATCTTCCAAAATTATTTGTATTTCTTTTGTACAAAACACACACAAGAAAACCACCCCTACACACATTTGATTAACTTTTGGTTTTGAAAGTGCAAAAATAGGTACAAACTTGATTATACTCACAGAACCAGATCTGAACGCCATTAACCTTGAAAACCCAGGAGCCTCTCTGTCATATATACGCTAAATCACAAAACAGTTAATTTTCTGTGTTATGAGAGCAATCCTGCACCTGCAATTTGATTGATTAAGAATGCCCATACGTGCACTTGATCCCAATGTGGTATCTTAGGCTTCAGTGTGATGATCAACTTTTTAGTCATGTCACATGAGGCTCCATTTCTTTGATGCTTCTCTGAAGAGAGGGGCACAAATGTCAACTGATCCTCTCCTGGCTTGACCTAAATGTGTGATGACGGCCTGCAGAGAACAGCTGGCAGAAGCCAAACCACGTCCTGGGAGAGTTGGACAATCAGAGCTGTGGCCAGTGCTTATTATGGCCTTGGTAGACCTGATGATCAAGGCCCGCCCCCATCACTCTCGTCATGAGCCGGGTTGTGATCTTAAAAAAAGATTGTTAATAGAAGTAGCCAATTTGAGTTACCACTATCGCATGTCCAGAGTCTACCATAAGGATAGGGTAATGGGCATTGTAGTCCGAGAGCATCTGAGAGTTGAACCGCTGCTGTTCTAGTGCCATAGGCGATCGCCAGGTTTGAGGCTGGAAATATCAAAAGTCATAGATTGTATTCGTTCATACATTCATTCATTTTTTGAACGGCTTACCCATACGAGGGTTGTGGGTGGTGCTAGAGCCTATCCCAGCTGACTTTAGGCTGGAGGCGGGGCACACCTTGAAGTGGTGGCCAACCTATCGCAGGGGAAAAGGGCACTTACAACCATTCACACTCATACCCAGGATCAATTTAGAGTATCCAATCAGCCCACTATGCATGTTTTTGGAATGTGGGAAGAAACCAGAGTACCTGGAGAAAACCTACGCAGGCCTGGGAAGAACATGCAGACTCAACACAGGTGGACCAACCTGTAATCGAACCACGAACCTCAGAAAAGTGAGGCCGACACGCTAACCACTCAGCAGCTGGGCCACCCACATTGTAATATTCTGAGGATTTTTTTTAATGTTCACATAAATCAACCAAGAAACTGCTGAAGATGAAAAAAAAAAATATCTTGGGGTTGGGAAAAAATGGTGTGTCTTCAATCCTGTTAGTCACGGTCACAACCATCTCTATTAGGTAAACACATAGCTTTCCGAGTTTTCATTCATTTGCTTTTAAGCCTTTGGAGAAACAGTGTTCCCTGACATCAATCCATGGTGAGAAAGAAGTTTCTTGGTCGAAGGTTGCACCTGCCATGTGTTAAGACCGCCACATGCCTCCGAAGATATTAAATTCTAACTTGTCTTTCATTCCTATGAGGAAAGGTAGCACAGACTGTGGACTACTTAAGCTTGTATTCTCAATGTGCCAAAGTAGGGGAAATTAAGAGGCTCTGGCTTTGTTAATTGGGCGTTAATCAGGTGATGCTCTGATTAAAAGGCAGTTCCGCCCTGTTGGATCCTGCTAATGAGTTTGTTATTAAATCCACAGAGGATTTTTGTCTCTTTTTCAATTTAGCAACAGGGTGGTGTTTAATTGCAGTGCAAATGAGGAAAATGTCCTTGAGGGTCGTTCAGTATCAGCCCTCACACCACAAATAGAATTCCACCTAAACATAAAATTATGCAACTCAACAATTATGTACTTTTGTGGGTTAAACCCCCCTGTGTCAGGTACACCTAAACCTTTTGAAATATACTTCTATATTTGAGAGGGCTGGAAATCACTTGAGTCTAATTGAAATGTACTTTTTGAAATGATATCTTTTCCCTCTAAGCTTCTTTTCTCTCTGGAACGGGACAGACAAATGCTTGGGGATACTATCAGAGAAATGTATGAGATTGTGGATGTTGATTGTTGAAGGGCATTTGCTGAACAGACATGAATCAGAGGATGGCTCCCTGCTTAAAGGCCACAGGCACTTCCTGCAGGCAGCTGGCAGGATGTGTAGAACACAACCTGTGCTCATTCAATGCGCTCCATATCAATTAGAGACTCATTATCCAGCCATGTCCCACTAATTATGTTCCCCCTCCCTCATAGGATGAAAGCTTACCATATACTTGTCGTTCTGCAGCTGCACTAACTGAATTAAATGTACGTACTGTACCTAGAAAGCATTGTCAGATTTTAGAGATAAATTGAAGTACCCCTGACATACAGTCTCCTACGTTGCCTTTTGGTGGTGCTAGTGTAACATTCAAAGATATCTTACAATGTCATCTAGCTAAACCAAGGAAATGTTTGCTGATAGGTTTTGCCTCATAACAAATCTCTGCAGGTATACATGCATTTGTTTTTTATTTGTACAAAGTGGAATAAAAACATGTTGATTGCCAGTCACCCAAACTTTTGAGAAGGGACGTAGCTTGCATAAAATGGGAGCGCAGTAAATTATAAAATAAAGCCAGATTTTCATTCTTTTTTTTTTTTTACAGTTTAATGTCTTTGTACTTTACATAATTCAGTTAGAACATTTCCAACTTTTCCGATAAATTACTACCACTAGGTTCAAACTGAAATCACTGCGGAAATGTGCAGAATGACAAGACAGCAAAGTAGCAGACTCAAGATGAGGGGGAGGAGAGAGCTTTGAACAAAGGGATTAAGGGAAGATTTTAGATGTCGTATAGCTTTGCGCCGGCCCTGAAATCTGTACAGCATTGTGATGGACCCTTTTACTCATTTTCTCTCCATCTCGCTTGTCATCGTACCCCCTTCAGCCCGAAACGTCTTTTGTTGTTGAAATAAGAACATGGCCACTCCAATACTCTGTCCTTCACTGCATTAACTGGACACTTTTGGAAAGTCAGGTATTTTGATGTGAGAAGAAAAGAAATAACCAAAGGAAGAGAGCCAGGAGGCGAGTAAACTTGGTGTCCTTCAGTCATGCTTTTTGCTAGGACTTCATCCTGCCTATGGAATCCTCAATGAGCCATTGCTCTTTGCTTTGCTGATTACATTTATTCTCTACAGCTGACATTGAAACGAGAGTATGAGAGTACACAAATCTTTGGATGGCCAAACTATTTATCCTCTATTGTGTGTTAAAATTGCTTTGGTGCCCTTGACTTAGTCAATCTAACAGTATAATTTCCCCACTGCGTCCTATTCTTGTGTAGTTAGTGTCTGCTCTTAAGTTCAAACAATGAAGCTGTACCACTGTTGAAGCCTCGCTCTACTCAACCTTGGCCAACTGTAGCCATTCCTTTTTCTTATCTATGTGTGACCAAGGAAATTAAATTACAAATATAATCACTTCCCGCCAGTTTCTTTAACAATGTGCTTCTGCTTTGCATATAGAGTGTACTTGCCTAGGCGACGCATGCTGTGAGGTTACTTATTGGCTTATTTACAATAATGGGCTCTGCTTCCCAAGAACAGTCAAACGTAACTTCTCCTAATGACACGAGGATGTGAAATGAGGGAACACACACAAAACTGTCTGGATCTCTACTCAGATGTATTTTAACAGGTAATTTTTCCAAAGAGACAGTATTACTTGATGTGTGCAGACAAAATATCTAAAGAGGCATCTTAAGTAATCTTCCCTTTAGGTGTGATATTCAGATTTTTTTTCCCGTTAAAAAGAAAACCCGGAGGAACCCAAGTCAAGATTATGATCAAATCCATGACATGTAGTAATTTCCATACATTTCGGACATGGCGTGGCTGTGTTCCTCCCCATGTCAAGTACCTTTTGGTAGTGGGTCAGGCTTCATCTCAAATCAATTTTCAACATGATATACTATCTTACTGAATAAACAATCCCCACCTCTCTTTCTTCCCTCCATGGCAGATTTTTCACTGAAAGGAAAGGGATGAAAATCACTGCATATCAGTCATGTGGGAGCAAGCTGAAAAAGCTACTGTGTATGAATAAAGAATTTATTATAGGGCAGCATGCTTGCTCCCTTCTTTATTCTCTGTGCAATTCAAAGTGTATAGACTTATACAGAATCTGTTAACTTGAACTGATTTGCAAATGTGGAAAGTCTTTCCATTCTTCCTTGGAAATGGATTGAGCCAATGTATCGGTACTTCACTGTGAATTCAGTGCATTGCAGGATATTCAAAACCAAGGGTGAGATGTTTTGTTGGGCAAATAATAGAAGTTTTAAGGTTGAAAGAGTATTGCCACTTAACAGAAGAAAATATATTCTTGCCAAGTGAATTTCTCCGAATTCTAACAACTAAATAAAAAAAAAATCGTACAATTCTTACAATTGCGATTAGCTACAAACCGATTCAGGGATTCCCCGCCTCCAGCCCAAAGTCAGCTGGGATAGGCTCCAACACCCTTCATGACCCTTGTAAGGGCAAGTGGTTCAAACAATGAATGAAGGAATTGCAATTGATTCAATCTTGGATTCATTCTTTAATTACTTTTCTCAAATGTCTATCTGCCCATCCATTTTCTCTCTTTACCATGCTTGGGTTCAGCTCAAGTCTCTTTCTGAGTGACTGGAGCGGCAGGGTGTGCTGATCACCAGTCAGTCAGAAAGCTTTTCTGAAACAATTACCAATGGGCCTGCCTGTGGACACCATCTCTATTGTCATCATCACAGTCAACAGTTTCCACCAAGAGGCCAAGCCAGCTCAATAATGGCTCTCTGCTAGATTATACTGTCAGTGCCATGACTGGATGAACAATATTGCACCATTTGGGCTTTAGCACTAATAGTAATCTCTCCATCAAACCAGACTGCATTCTGCATATAAACAACCTACCTTACTTTTATTTACTCACTAATGAAACATCCTTGAGGGCTTTTGCAATGCATCTACATGTGTAAATGTATTCATTGTATCTCTGCCGGAGCCATGATGAGCTCTAATGCAGAAAAGGGCATTGCTGTCCCAGCATTTCTTATATAGCGAGTTTTAATTTAAGAAGACAAAAAGATACCCATGCAGAATGGCAATTTTTTTTCTCCAAATATTTTTATAAAAGGTTCATTTTTCACTCCTTGACACATAATAGAATCAATTTTCTTTGTGCATAACTCCCTTGCGGCACAGTTTGCCTATTATACAGGGGGAGCATGGCTGACATGGTAGTGACGAGACAAGGCTGACCAGTCAAAATTCTACTGAAGTGGTTGCTTCTTCTCATTTATACATTTTACAGATACAACCTGAATACTGAAGTCTACATTTTGCCATCAAAGATGGAAAGTGAACATTTGAAATATTAAGTGGTTGTTTGCAAGCTACTATTCCTCAGCTGACAGACCTTCTGTGTAAACCTGCATCAGACAGTTTGGAAAACAGGATGAAGACTTGGTTAAACACACGCCAAATGCAGTTAAGTGAGATTTTACTCGACTGGAAGTCCCCTAGCAACAGGAGGACTGTTCTCCAATTAGGGATATTGCCATTTAATTAGAGACGGAATTCACGGAAGGAGTGCATTGCTATCTTGATTAAATACACTAATCTTGATTCCCAAGCTTTTTTAGTGGTCTTGAAATTGGCTTAGAGTTAAATTTCATTTAGTAGTCTACAACTGGATCACCATCCATCTGGGTTGCCTCCCCAGTTGTAGATTTTGCTTTCAAAAAAGCCTGAGCATGATTACACAGTGTGTTCACTTTCATTCCTACCAGTTTTGGATGCAATTCAGGCTCTGGGAAAAGGATAGTTTTTACTTATTTTTTTAAAAGGCTTCACAAATGGTATAAAATCACATTTCCTTTAACTTTCTTTCCAAACTTACACACCAAAGCAGAGATGTACATAGGCCCAATCTATAGGAAAATATATCCACGACTACAGGGAATGTTTTAATGCAAGACTTGGAGCAAATCAATGTGTCCCAAATGGCTTGCCAATAAAATTAAATATTTGGAAAGCGAGATATGGACCATATTGATGTCATGCGGTCAGCGGCTTGTGATGGAAATGATATTTGTAGACGCAGTGATGCTGTTATACAACTCGGCACTCCTTCCAAGCTTCACCGGCCATGATGAGCCACTAAAACCAGCAAATGGAGTGGCATGCAAAGTAAAATTCTGTTGTACTTAACTTTTTTCAGACAATACATTTTTGTTTAATCTTTAGGAATTGCTTAAAAAAAACTGAGCATAGTTTTTTAAACCCTTTAGTCATTTTTATGTCTCAAAATCTTTTATGACTTTTATTTTCCTATAAATTGAGGGTAGTGTTAACTATTACAGTCCCTTGGAATAACATTGTATATGTTTTTTAAGGATAAATCTTAAAAACTGACACATTTTATGAAGTCCTAGATCTAATATTCTGGTTGTATTTTAATGTAGGTCCAAATGGCACTTGGAGTGTGAAGTACCTTTTTATTAAGTGCTGCGTGATATAAAACATTTGAGAACTGCTGTAGAGTACGTGGATTCAGTGAAGCATTCAACTCTGAATTAGTAAGGGGATGCCAGAGTTGCTGAACCTTGCAATTAAACATTTAGCCTTGCGTGGCTGTTTTTTTTTGCTGAGAATATGGAAACAGTGCCTTCTTACCATACAAGCAAACGACTCATTACCCGTAGTGACCCTAGTGGTCAAAGGTCATCACAACAAATTTTCTTGATAATTTACTTTTGAAGTGGCTACACACGCACCCATGCAATGATATTCTTCAGAAAGTAAGGTGACCTAGTGATAAAATAACAATACAATCAATTTAACAAACAGCTTTGAGCCACTGTCCTCATTTGAGGACTTTCATTCTTCCCTTACTTTATATCAGTGCTTCTCAAATAGTGGGGCAGTCCCCCCTCGGGGGGCACGGAGCGATGCTAGGGAGGGCGCAAAGCGATATGTGGGAGCTTTTGACTTAAGAAATATACTTTTTGCCAGACTAGAATATAACGTGTCATTGCACATTTACTTGGTGGATAGCAGTGGTGTGCTTATTTAATAAATATTTATAATTTCTTTTTTTGGGCGGGCAGAAAATAATTGAGAAACACTGCTTTATAAAAAGGAGTTTTCTCATTTTATGCAAATGTTCTAAAAAACTTTAAAATGGGTTCATTTGCACTACACTTACTAACTAACTGACTGACTAACTAACAAATGAAGTTTATTAATTGTTTGTGAGCTAATATATTTAATTGTCAAAGGCAGTATGATTTTGATTCCTGTAAGATAGGGAGCAGTACTGTTTCAGACAGTTTTGATGCACATGATATGACTCTTTCTCTGTGTATCTATAGAATCCAAAAGCAGCAATAAAAGTGATGGTATGATGATTTCTGCTAGTTTGTACGTGCATGAGAAATAATCTTTGTTCCTATTCTTTTATAGTACCATAATCTGACATATTAACAGGTGTTTCTGCTTTTTATATTTTTCTCTAAGATGGAATGTTATTCATCTGTCAGGTTGTCATTTAAAAGTTCTGGCCTTAACAGCATTGCATTTGTATTTGGAAGGCTTGATCTCTGTGCCCCTATCCTTGTCACAGACTGCAATCAACCTAAAGCCCTTACCTGTTCCTCACTCTCAGTTAAGCTTGTTATCCATTCTACCTCCTTTATAAAAGATCACAGTATTATCTTCCTTCTATTGAATTTCATCCCCCTGATCCCTGCCATTCCTTCCTGTCTCAGTTTTTTAGGGTCAAACAATAAGGATACTTGTTAGCTTATACCTATAAGGTTTGATGATGTGAACGTTCATATTGCACCATTACTGAATATTTACGATTTGTCTGTATATCCACATAAATATGAGGACTTGATTGGAATAAAAAAATCTTATCACATTCCTAAAAAAATTAAACAAAAATTGGTTGGGGCAAAGAAATAAAACCTTAAAACAAAATTGACCTACAGTGTGAATGTAGCCACAGTGACAGTAAACAGTTTGGCATTTGGACACCCCTACCATGTGGCAGATGTCTACCTTGTGCACGGTCGGCCTCACATACATAATGAATCAAATTCTGGCTGGTGCACCGTTCCAAGGCAAGTGTGGCTGATGGCCATACCACTACTCTACCTCATCTTGTCTGATCTTGGAAAGGGCAATCAGTGACTGGGCCCACGATTGTAGACCTCATGCCCCATAAATACCCACAAGAAGTACAGACCCCTGTATAAGATAATTTATATACATATATATAGTATCGTATACATATATATATATACATATATATAGTATCGTATACATATATATATATATATATATACATATATATAGTATCGTATACATATATATATATATATATATATATATATATATATATATATATATATATATATATATATATATATATATATATATATATATATATATATATATATATATATATATATATATATATATAAAATATATAGTATATAGCTCTGAAAACTCTCCTTCAACTCCATGCCAGAATGTTGTCACAAAAAGTCCACATCTCAATTTGAAATCAGAATGTCAATGAGATTATCAACAGCAAGACCATTAGCAGGTGTTGAGGAAACAGGGTCTCGGGGGTGACTACTTATTTAATATGACAGTCTCTTCTCTGTTTTATTACCATCAATGGCAGCTAATAAATCATAATAAACAGTAGTGGAAGTTCTTGTTAGAATCCATCATTCTGTGTCATTTTAATAATATACAATATATATCACATACGCTGTGCTGCCTGATGTGTCGTGTTTCACGCACTTGACTTTGGTGCAGGCAGGCAGGAAAGGGCTTAATTCCCACTGGTAGTGGTATGATTGTGAGTCCGAATGGTTGTTTGTCTCTCTGTGTACCTTACGGCTGACTGGCGACGGGTCTAGGGTGTAGTCCGCCTTTTGCCCGTCAGCTGGGACAGGCTCTGGTAACCCACGTGATCGTCGTGAGGATAAGCGGTATGGAAGATGAACGAGATGAACAGACATAGAATGGGTTCAAAATTGACACTCATAATATGAAATTGGTGTGTATTTAAAAGTGTGTCAGCAACAAACTCCACCTCTCTACAAAATATATTGTTCTTTTGAGTGAAATCACCTCAAGTGGCAGCGCACGGAAAACAAGTACTATTATGAAGCTTTTGAATTGCATTTTGATACGGATGGCTTGGGCTTATTCTACTCCAGCCATCGCTGGGCAAACCACAATTTGAAATCTCCGAGTCAGAACTAAACAATGGTGTAATGGTTCATTTTTCCTGTCTTGTGACGAAAATCCCTGCCACAATAGTAGTATTTTCCAGATAAACATATTTTCTGCTGAACTAAGCAGCAGCGCAAGTTGGTGCATTTTTTTAAACCAACATGTTAGTAATGACCTACTCTTAAAATAATATTGTATGAGCATTTTTGTTACTTATTTGGTTAGTAGCATTACAATTAGTGGTCAATGAAATTAATGGTCCACACTATTACTGTTGGCCCAGCACAGCCACAAAACATTCTGTGGGTACACAAATTCCTCTTGGCTCCACTTCTTTATTCATGAATTCTCCAATAGTGAGATGCTTCTTAATTGAAATATTTTCAGGTTAAAAAAGGTACGAGTAAAGATGTATACATGAAGTACCTTGTGTGATATCGATCGCAGTTTGACTCAAGTTAACCTTTTAAATTGTAAAAAATATCTCCACATCGTTTGCTGACAACACATCACTGGACCACAAAATCGATTTCAAGCCCAAGCTATTCTTTTTCCTTCATTTTGTGAACCGCTTTATCCTCACAAGGATCGCCGATTGCAGGGCACAAGGACACGGACAACCATTCATACTCACACATACCTAGGGGCAATTTAGATTTTCCAATCAGCCTACCGTGTATGTTTTTGAAATGTGGGAGGAAACCAAAGTCCCCACTAAAAACCCACGCAGGCCTGTGGAGAACATTCAAACTCCACACAGGTGAAGCGACCTGGATTTGAGCCCAGGAATCCAGCGCTGTGGGGCCGACATGCCAACCACTCGCCACAGGTTATTTTTTATGGATTAATTACTCTTAAGAGGACTGATGATGAAACAAATTAATAGCAATTCCATATTCCTGAGCAAAATAATAAAACAAATAAAAAAACAACAACAAAATAATCCCATAAAGATGGTTTGTGAAAAATTGACTGTCGCTAGAGGGTCCCTGAAGGGCATTGCCTGTTCATCAGACAAAAAAGACACTTTATACTATTTGAGGTCAGACTTGATGAAATGCAGGAGCTACAAAAGCCCCGCCAGTCGGAGTGCTGTCTTATATCTCCCGCATAAGCACCAATAATATAAGTAGCTTCCAATTTTAACTGAAACAAATTATTGACCGCGTTTTCTCTTTAGCATAGAGTTCTGGGTATGCATTTTCTATTCTTACAAGATAATATATTTGACCTTGTGGTGAATGGTTTTATGACAGGGGTCTCCAAACTTTTTTCTCAGAGGGCTGGATTTAGATAAATCAAAGGATGTGGGGCCTCTCACTTTTATTTTTTAAAGACATGTTTGAAATTGGTTAAAAAAAGTTTTTTTTTAAATGTTTAGTGTGTGTAATAACTCATTGGTTGCCATTAAGGACAATTTACTGGTGATCCTGGGGTGCTGACCCCTGGTCAAAATGGTTTGGATGTCTATCTCGAGAGACAATGTTTAAGTGACTTACTACATCTAGTTTAAAATATTGGCAATGCAATAGAATGCAAGCAATGAGCCACATTCCATGCTATTTTTAAATTAGCTTTGGGCCAATAAACAATGGGCAATTGGACATCCCTGTGTTATGATATAAAAATGGTCTGAAAATGCACAAAAATTGTATTGCTGTTAAAAAAAAGATCAGGTGGGTGGCGGGGGTGACTGATACTTGCCGATCCCTCCTAAGGACCCAACCATTCAGACTCACATTCAAACCTTTGGGTAGGTTTGATCTGTGATGAACTTGTATTCATGTTTTTGGTATGTGGGAGGAAGCTGAAGAAAACCCACACAAGTATGGAGAGTATAAAATACAAGCTCCACATATCTCATACTGAGATTTGAGCGCTGAAGGTCAAACATGTAAATGGCAAAAAAATACATTTTGCTGCATATTTTATGACATATACATGACTGCACAATGTACATCTTCAAACAGACATGGCATTTAAATGACATTTTGAAATGACATGAGGCCTCAGGTTTATTTTAACAAGCTACCTGGCAACCTCATGGATAACGTCACTGCTATTTGTTTTGTTGCCCTTCTCAATTTGTTGCTTTCAACCTATTCCCATTCAGCAAATAGATTGTTGTTATGTGTGGATATGTAATAGTCGAGCAATATGTATATTCAGTCAATTCCAAGCACTTGTTTCTTTGGTTAAAGTGAATAAAAATAGAGCACTTTTTATTGCACTATTACAAATAGCTGGACACAAAAAAAGAGGTTATCGATTTTCCTTTCCTCATAACATAACCTTCTGCCTTTTTCTTAGCTTCTCATACGTACACATTTGCTTGTTTACATATGCAGATTGGTCAAGTTTCTGTCTTTTCTTTCTTTATTTATTTGAACTGTTGTTTAGTGGGTAGAAAAGACGTTTGTTTAGAATCTCAACGGTGCACATGTGCGAACGAACCACTGTGGCTCTGACCTCTTTTTTTTTTTCTTTCAAAAAAATCAGCTGCTTACATCAGGTGGCAAGAAATGACTGTTGGGAGCCTGACAAAGAATGGGTATAAATACAAGCCACAAAAGTAGAGACACTATCTATTCCAGAAAACGAAGTGTTGACTCCTGGTAACAGATGCCTCAAACTGTGAAAGACAAACACAATCAGCAGTGAGTTTAAGCCTATAGCTCCAGGGTTTCCCTTGTGCCCCCATGCAGTGAGGAGCCCCAGGGGAATGACGCCAGCTGAGATCGAAAAACAAGGTAAGCGCCCAGCTGACAGTCATGCACACAGTCTCAGCTGTTTGTGTAAAAGAGAGTTTAGCGTGAAAAGTAAATACCTACGTAAAGGCCTCTGCAATGAAAAAGCTCCTCTGGCAGCGCTCTGAAGGATTTTTAGACAAAGGAAGATTGGGCATTCTAGAATATGGTAAGACTATAAAATAGAAGAAATCCTTCATAATTGCAGTAAACTGTTCATACTATCAGGCCAAAAGCTTTTTGTGGTTATGGAGCATACAGAGTAAAAGATAACACTGTCATGTTTTTAGTATTATTGACTTTGGCCATACAAATTATATCAGGGTACTTGTTTGCTGAACTATTGGCTCTTGAATTTAAGAGTGTTGTATTTGAAATAATTCATTATGACTTCAATTCAGTGTGATGGCTTATTGTTTTCATTCCATCTCATGAACCCTATTCAATATCAGTGTATTGTGAAATAACTTTAACTGTCTTCAATTTTCCCACTGCCTTCACAAAGCCACTTTAAGGCTCCCGGGGCTCTGGTTCTCTCTTCAGCTCAGAAAATGACAAATATAAATGATTGACAGCTTTGCAGGTATAACGGGGGCAATTTGGCAAGTTCTCTATGTGAAAGAAATACAGTCTCACAAGGGTCCCAGAGCAGTAAGATTGGCGCTGAGATATGGATATGGTATTTCTCCCTTGCTCTTTTGGGGGTTCAGATCAGTTAATGCCATAATTGTTTATCATCTGAGGACATGCCCCCTTCCCTTTAGAACTCACTCCCATATTCACCCATACCTGTACACACCTTACATTAAAACAACTGTTAAAAATGTCCCCCTTAGACTTACATCAATTTATAATTCTGTATTTATATATATTTCTAATCCTGCTCACATTTATATTAATACCTTATTTTTGTCTTGTTTGTTTGTTAATATTTGTGCACCATCTTCAAACACCTGTAAAAGTACCCTAAAAACCTGCATATTTATAATTATTATCATTGCAATTCAAGTTGGTGGGCACGACTAAATTTCGTTTATTAGCACTCACATGAAAATAGTATCCTCTAAGCTAAAAAGGCCTCATGTTGGATGATTAAGGAAATGGGACTGTAATTTAGCTTTCAGCAGTGTCTCATGCATTTTTCGCTCATACTTTTGTGAAGATTAATCACTTACAACTTTTTAATGGATCCAAAGATCAATCTCATTCTCTTTCTTTTGGATTTTCCTTTTCTAGGCTTAAGTCCAATCATGGCAGTGGAATTGCTGGAGACAGATGGCTCTCGATCATCCATACCGGATGAGCTCCACCATTCCTTCCCCAAGTACACTCAGTTGAAGTTTAAATTGTTCAGAGTGAAATCCATGGAGAAGGTACCTGTGTCCGGTGAGACAGAGGTTGAGGAGGAAGCCGTGTCACGCATCTCTGACCCAAACCTATCTTCAGCTCCAGATAATGACTTGGATAATAGGAATAAAGGTAGTTCTATGAAATTCTGCCCTGCTGTGAAACATAAGGACATTGTTGAACCACCTGACCAGAATACGGATTTAAAGATAACAGAAATTGACAAACATATAAATCATCTAAGGTGATAATTCAGCATTACTACATCTTTAAATGAAAGTAGTTTAAATGTAGCCATCTTTGACCTTGTCACATATAATAATAATTGTTGTTTTCCTTCAAAGATGTCTCTGCCGGCTTTGTGGAATCCAGCTAAGGAAAGTTACTGGCACAATCCATGATGTTCATGCAGTTTTGGATAACGAAAGCAAGACAACCCTCCGGAAAATGGGTTGTACATCGACAAAATGGCCAGAAGTCATCCGTATGGTTTTTCAAGTGGATGTGTCACAAGATAAAGAATCAGTCCACCCGCTTTCCTTTTGCCATCGTTGCTGGATGACTGCCATACGGGGAGGTGGTATTTGCAATCTTTCAGGGACAATAGTCCACGAGTGGAAACCTCACTCAACCTTCTGCTCCTTATGTTCACCCATAAAACAATCGTTTCACAAGACTGGCAGAAAGAGGAAAAACCCCATGCCCAGAGACCAAAGTTTAGTAAAAAGAACCAGGTTAGACCAAAACCCCAATACTGTCAGTGGCGAAAGTCAAAGTCCAAGAGCGTTTGATGACCACCTTCATGGGCCTGTTGTTAAGACATGGAGAAGTCCAAGTGTCAATAGAGAGCATTGGGTGAGGACTATCACTCACTGTCAAAAAGAACACCTGAGTAGCACGCTTGTGTCTGAGAATTTCCCAGTTGACTTCCTCATTTCTTTCACTTGCATGGTGTGTGACCATCTGCTGTCAGACCCAGTTCAAGCCCCCTGTGGACACCTCTTCTGCCATAACTGCATTATGAAATACCACCACTTTCTAGGGCCTCACTGCCCTGCCTGCAACTTACCCTGTTCCAGCAATGACCTCATTTCTCCTGCCAAAACTTTCTTGTTAGTCCTGCATTCTCTGCTCTTGCGCTGCCCAAGAGATGGCTGTGGTCAGCATGTTAAATTAAGCTCATTTAAAGTTCATAGTATGAGTCACGATGTAAAAGAGCAGAGTGCAGGACGGCAATCGTCCCTGCTCGACAACTACTTGATAATCAATAAAGGGGGAAGGCCCCGCCAACACTTACTATCACTCACACGGCGCGGCCAGAAGCATCGACTGAGGGAGCTGAAGAACTATGTGAAGGCGTTTGCGGATAAAAAAGAAGGTGGAGACTTAAAGTCTGTTTGTCTGACACTTTATCTGCTGGCATTGAGATCTCTGAATGAACACCGGATGGCAAATGAGCTGGAAGTCACAATGCAGGGTAAGAAACTATGAATCAGTCTCGTGTTCAATCAGTTACATCCCTAAAGCACCAAAAGACAGACACAAACAAATTAATTAGACATAACTCATTTCTGCCATCATCTGAGGGCTCCACTCATCTCTTAATTAATAATGAGTTGAAAAGTTCACAGTTTGCGAGAGAAACTTTTCTCAGCTTTTCATACCTGTCCATTTTGTCTCTTCACCTTACTATTGTGGTCTACTCCTGATTTTCTTTAACTTTATTGAGTAATCTTTTCGACTCTGTCAGATTTTCATTTTCATACCCTATTCGAGATAACAATTTATGTGAAGTGCCTGTTAGAATCAGAGCAACACCAGCAGCTCTTGTATCTGCAAATGACACAGACAGCAGTAACGTCCCCATTTGGGAATTCAAGCCAGCTGGTGTCTGTTTTCATCTGTAGCCAATACATCTCATCTTTCTCTGTTTCACCCTCCAGCTTATTTTGACACTTACAAATAGGGAAATATTACATTGTTGATCTGTGGGTTTGTGTGCTTTAGACAATGACACGTTCATGGTTTCACTATCTCACGGTAGGAATGACACCACATATAAATGAGCAAAAGTTTTCTCTCAAGCTCTTTTTAAAAGTTGAGCTTCCTCAGTTTGGTGCTGAATAGTTCTCTCAGTATCATTTTCTCTATTCCTTTGTTGTTTCCATTTTTTATATATATTATTTGCTTTTTATTCCCATGTTTAAGTAAAACTTTTTAATTTGTTGTTACCTGCAGGAAGAGGCTATGCGTTGCATCCTGCTGTGTGTTTGGCCATTCGGGTCAACACTTTCCTGAGCTGCAGCCAGTATCACAAAATGTACCGGACTGTCAAAGCCACCAGTGGCCGCCAGATCTTTCAGCCTTTACATTCTCTTCGAGCTGCAGAGAAAGAGCTTCTGCCTGGATTTCACCAGTTTGAATGGGAACCACCTCTCAAGAATGTGTCTCCATCCTGTAATGTTGGCATCATCAATGGGCTCTCTGGATGGGCCTCGTCTTTGGATGATTCACAATCTGACACAATCACACGTCGATTCCGGTATGATGTGGCTCTAGTGTCAGCAATAAAGGATTTGGAGGAGGATATTGTGGAAGGGCTGAGAGAAAAGGGGGTGGAAGACAGTGCCTGTACCCAAGGCTTCAGCGTTATGATCAAAGAGTCCTGTGACGGCATGGGAGATGTCAGTGAAAAGCATGGAGGAGGACCAGTAGTTCCCGAGAAAGTAGTCCGCTTCTCTTTTACCGTTATGTCCATTTCTTTATTGCTTAATAAAGATGATGAGCAGGAGGTTACGATTTTCACCGAGTTAAAGCCAAACTCCGAATTGTCCTGCAGGCCTCTCTGCCTGATGTTTGTGGATGAAGCAGACCACGAGACACTCACAGCTGTCTTGGCGCCTTTGGTTGCAGAACGCAATGCAATGAAGGAGAGTAGTCTTACAGTGTCTATAGCTGGGCTTCTTCAATCCTTCCGCTTCCAGTTCAGAGGATCAGGATATGATGAAAAGATGGTGCGTGAATTAGAGGGTATGGAAGGGTCCGGATCTACTTATGTCTGCACACTGTGTGATTCCAATCGAGCGGAGGCCTCAAAAAATATTGTGCTCCACTCCATCACACGTAGCCACAAGGAGAACCTGGCACGTTATGAGATCTGGCGAACCAACCCGTTTTCCGAATCTGTAGAGGAACTGCGGGATAGAGTCAAAGGGGTTTCTGCCAAGCCCTTTATGGAGACCCAAACCACACTAGATGCTTTACACTGTGACATTGGCAATGCCACTGAGTTCTATAAAATTTTCCAGGATGAAATAGGGGAGGTGTACCGAAAAGAAAATCCCAGCCGGGAGGAGCGGCGCAGCTGGCGGGCAGCACTGGATAAAGAGCTGAGGCAGAAGCTGAAGCTCAAACCAGTGATGAGAATGAATGGCAACTATGCCCGCAAGCTAATGACCCTTGAGGCTGTGCAAGTGGTGTGTGGGCTGGTTCCCTCAGAGGAGAGGAGAGATGCCCTCAGGGAGCTGATGAAGCTCTACCTTGAGATGAAGCCTGTGTGGCGCTCCACCTGCCCAGACAAGGAATGCCCTGATCAGCTCTGCCGCTACACCTTTAATTCCCAGAGTTTTGCTGATCTCATTTCCACTGCCTTCAAATACAGGTACAAAGGCAAAATAACCAATTACCTGCACAAAACCCTGGCTCATGTCCCTGAAATAATAGAGAGAGATGGATCTATTGGTGCTTGGGCTAGTGAGGGAAACGAGTCTGCAAACAAACTGTTCAGGCGCTTCCGTAAAATGAATGCACGTCAGTCAAAAGCATTTGAGCTTGAGGATGTCTTGAAACATCATTGGCTCTACACTTCAAAGTACTTGCAGAGGTTTATGGAGCTGCATAAGGATTCAGCAAAAGTAATGCAAGCAACCATTAACCCAGTCGAAATCCAGGACATTGATACTATCTCTTAGGGGGTCATTACCTGTTGATTGTTTTTCAAATTTGATATACCATTCAAGCGAGCGGCCCATTGGGACGAGTGAATAGCGCCTCGGCGTCACAGTTCTAGGTTCAAATCCAGGTCATATCTTTCTGTGTGGGGTTTGCATGTTCTCCTGGGCCTGCGTGGGTTTACGCCAGGTACTCTGGTTTTCCAAAAACATGCATGGTAGGCTGATTGGACACTGTAAATCACCCCTAGGTATGGATGTGAATGGTTGTCGGTGTCCTCAGGGAGACCCCCGCCTTTCACCCGGAGACTGGTGGTATTTGCTCCGGCACCCCCCGCAAGCCTAATGAGAATAATGCGGTTCAGAAAATGAGATGAGATGATATAACATTCAAGCATGTTAAGAATAAAATGATGTTATGATTCATCTATTTATATGTTGTCTTATTGAGAAAACATGTTCATGCATTAGATAAAGCAATGTTCCCCACCCACTGTGCCGTGGCACACTGAAAGGTCAGGTGTGCCACGGAAAACGACCTGCCAATATTACATTGTAATATTCCGGGAAGAAAAATGTAACATTATGGAATAATATAAACCAAAAGTTGTTTGGTTTCAAGTCTGTGCAACCACAAAAGTGATTTTTGCGTAATATGAGGAGAAAACATCATAAAATTACAAGAATAAAATTGGTACATTACTTATCACATCCTTTAAATCAGTGGTTTTCAAAGTGGGCGGTACCGCCCCCCGGGGGGCGGTGTGAACTTTCAGGGGGGCGCTGACGAATAAACAGGCGAATGGGGGGCGTTGAAATAGTGAAGGGGGCGATGGAGCAATTACAGTAAAATGTGACGTTGGTGTTTGTAGAAAGACCGGAAAAATTGATTGTCTGTAATAAAAAGTCGACAAAAAACAAGCTTTATTGAAACAAGAAACGTTGTCTGCTCGAGCGCTCACGAGCAGCGCGCATATACCGTATATCACTAATTGTCGCGAGTTTATCGTCGATGCAGGCGACTGGGGAAACCACCACCATCCAGTCAGCCGCAGAGGAGCACACAATAGCGCGCCGGCAACGCTTAACCACAGACGTATGCGCACAGCGACCGGCTTAATGCATCAGCTATCAATTTTTATGATTCGAGGTGAACTGCGCATTGGTCTATTAAAAGAAACGAAATTAGCGAATAATATCTGAGGCGCCTGTCTTCTATTTATTTAAGCTTCGTTCGTTGGAAAGGGGTAAAGAGGGGGGCGTTGGCATTTTGGCCCGGCGGTGAAGGGGGCGGTGGCCAAAAAAGTTTGAAAATCACTGCTTTAAATGATAAAAACGGTTGGGAAACACTGAGAGGCTTTTCCAATTCAGATGTTTATTAATGCTTCACAGGGTAATAATAATTTCATTAACTGTTTGGACGGTTACTCTGTGAGCAGTTAATTGATATCACAGTCTCATTTAGAGATGTGAAAGTTGTTTTTCCCCTCCAATGCATGAACCATGACTTATTTTATTGTATTGCAAGGATGTGACATCTTTATGAATTTGATGAGTGGATATGTATGGAAGCAGATGAAAATGTAATAAGTCTTGGTTGGGAAAATGTGAGAGGATGAACATATTTGTTACCCATGATATTTTGATGTCATTTTCAATGGAGAAAAATGCAATCACGGAGACTTTAATGTTATTTGTTTCATGAGTGCCCTCTGCAAATGATTAATTTATTGCTTTATCGTAGCATCCCTTGGGGTGGAATATATATAGTATGCCAAGCCACTTAGAACTGCTTTTTATCTCTTTTATTTTGTGCACATTAAATGATACATCATGCTCTTTTGACATCTTCACATAAAATAAAGCATATACTGGCCTTTTTCATAAATCATGAAAAGCCAGTTTGAAGCCATCCAGCACTCTCGAGGGGGGATTTTTCTTTAGCTTGGTATAAAACTGCAGTAGTTTTCCCCCTTTTGCCATTTCTTCATCAAAAGAGTTACATATTTAGAAGGGACAGAAGCATACTGTATGAATCTAGTTAATTGGCAATATTAGTTGTTACATTGATTGATTACATTGTCATTTCCTGCCTCAGACATATGGGTGTCCGACGAGGTAATTTTATTTGATAAGTGCAACAATATACAAGAGCAGTTGTCACAGTGTTTGACAGACATCATCGTCCAGAATGAATTTTATGATGGCTTGTCTTGTACTTGTTTATTTCCATAAATAAATTGTGTTTGCAAGAAAATCAATGATGGATGATTCCCAGACATTCCTTCTTCAGATTTTCTCATTTTCTTATTCCACTTCTGCACAAAATTTATTTTCAGATCGGACATTACGTTAGACAACAACAGTTGAACATAGCTATTTTTTTTTATTCATAAACTTATTACATTATCAACTTTAAATTGAGGTACCTTATAAAACTTTTTTTGAATTACATTACAATTACTGCAATTAAATTATATGATTGTGAAACATAAACAGAAATTAAAAGTGATCTCAGTCATTCTTTCTTCCTTTTATTGAATGCATTTGAAATTATATTTCTTATTATTGCAATCGGCAATTCCCATTTCTGATTAGGAAAATTTGCATTGTATAAGCATGCATTTATTTTCAAGTACAACACAACGCATCATCAGTCAGTTTCATGATTGCAATTTTTGTTCTCAACAGCATATAATGAAATATACAGGAATTTAGGAAATTTCACTTACAGTTCTTAAACTAAACACTCACAAGGAAGTTATTTGACTATTTCACTTTTTTGTTCTTTGCTTGGAACCTATCGTCATTTCACACAAAGAATAAATAAACATATAACACTAAGACCATCACATCCTAAACCTGTCAATCAAAAAGTTTTCTAAAAA
This sequence comes from Stigmatopora nigra, assembly GCF_051989575.1. NCBI lineage: Eukaryota > Metazoa > Chordata > Actinopteri > Syngnathiformes > Syngnathidae > Stigmatopora > Stigmatopora nigra. Next base: position 16,415,717 of record NC_135509.1, on the reverse strand, counting down.
CACATTTTTGGGCTTTGGACACCTTAAGGGTTGTATGCAATTTCCTTCGTTTAACTTTTAAAGGAGTATGTTTACGGGGGATGACCTGTCGAGGTGGGGTCACGTCCTGTTTTGGGAGACCCGTGTGTTTGAGACAGAAGTATTTTTTGTTTCCTTGTGAGAGATCGAGAAGCTGTGTCTCAGAAAGCTCCATGCATTGGGCATGGACCCAGTGTCCTGCTTGAGCCTTAGAGCAGAAGATCATGGCTGGGCGACGGAGTTCAGTTGAGTAAAATGGCTCCCATGTATTGAGATTAAGGTGACAACCTTGACAACATTTGATCCAGTAGCCTGATTGTGACTCATCCTCCTCATCTTTCTCATTGTAGGTATTATCCTCCCCCTCACTACTGTCAACCAGCTCTTGAGGCTCGCGACAAAAATAAAGCTCCTCTGAATCTTCCAGAGGAGTGGAATTGTCCTCATCTGTCATTTCCTGGCTCAAATTTTGCTGGTTTTGCGTCTCTTCAGAGGTTTCGAGCTCTTTCTGGATGTCCACTTGATAAAAGTAATATGTACTTTTTTGACATGATCTGCCTTCAGTTGGTACAGCTAGTAACATGCTTTGTTCTCCTGTAGCCCCACCATACCAAGTTTCACTGTGAACAATATCTGGGTTCCATTTTGGTGGTTCGAGAGGTTCAATATGAATCCCCTTCTCATCTAGAATGATAGTGCTGCACTCCATTCTTTTCTGAGAGTTAGACTGATATCCTCCTAAAATAATATATTTATGAGAGGGGCCAATGCGAGTGATTATAGGACTTGAAATGGAAAACCCAAAGTCGAGTAGTTCGCAGGAGACTGACGGAGAACCTTGCAAAAGCTGGACGTGTAGATTAAAGAGCCGAGGTGGCCTCCTGTCAGATTTTAATGAGTGACCCCCAAGAATGTAGACCCGGTCTTCTCTCGCAAGGGCCACGTGGAAAGCCTGCCCATCACTGAGCTCTGGAAATGTGTAAGCAGAGCAACAACTAAATTGCAGGTCAAACAAGAACACCTGAGGAGGACAATCAATGACGCTGTTCCATTTCTCAGAGATCCTCTCTTTTTCAGGAATGTATGACCTTCCACCAAAAGCTACAAATGCTGTCTTTCCTCTGCTTTGAACTACACTGACCGTGTGGCCATATCTAGCACCTGGCACCTCTCCTACCAGTTCTATCTCTTTACAACGCAAGATCAGCTTGCGATTGCAGCCGCAACTTTCCATGCTAAGTGCATAAAGACTTGATGAGATATCGTTATTGGGTGTACGGCCGCCATGGATGAGATAACTCTCCCCAAGTCCATCATGTGGATCGAGCCGGCAAATGGCAGGGCAGCGTAATGGAGGAAGGTATTGGGAGTCATTGGAGAAACATATTCCTCTCAACCTGAGCTCACCACGTTTCAAGCGGATGACAAATACTCCCGTTGGACAGGAGCGCTTGGGCCATCCTTTTTGGCCAAAGAGTAGAACTTCACCATCAAGGTGTAGAAACGAACAACCAGGTTGCAGAAGGCCTTCACAGTTGATTGGATTTACTGGTTGCAGTTTCATCCTGGTTGCAGGTGTGTCCTTCAAAACAACACATGGACACACAGACAGATGTTGTTTGTTTTCACGATTTTTCAGTTAGTTTTTCCAGTTGATTGCCTGCTTTCTTTTTATAATGTAATAAAAACTAAACCCTGGATGTTAAATTAACATTTTAATTGCAACCAAACACAGTCCTACTACCTATCAAGAGCAAAACATTCCAAAAATAAATACAGACTGTATAAAGTGGGATTAATGAGTTTACAGATGCTGCCATTAAAACATAATCTAAACGATGATTACTAGAATAATCATAATTGATATTGGATGAGTGACTTTATTACCCCATCAATCCCATCATGCATCATTTTTAAAGGCTATCAAGTCTTACATTAAATTCTTTATTTACATACTTGTCCTATTTTTGTTATAAATTGGCTGCATTCAATGTGGTCCAGGAGCAACAAGTAATTCAATCCTAATCTGTTTCAACACTCTACAAACAACACAATTGCACAATTAAACAAATTACACAATAAAAACCAAACTCCAGTTTATTAATTAAAGTTACTCATTCTAATAATGAATATATACTTACATACTCAAATAGCTAAAATAACCATGCATAACTGTCCCCCCCATAACTTCCAATTATGCTAAATCAATTTTAACATGCTTACCTTGGAGCCAGAGCGAGGATTTTGTGCTTGAGTTCACTTTACTGAGAAGTTTAATATTACTAGGCTAAACCTAATCACTCTTTATATCGTCTATCTTTGACAAAAGCAGACACTGGCAGTGAGTTTGTAAAGCTTCGTTGACTCACAAACACTTCTAGATCTTGAGGTTAACTGTGTGTGACTGCTGCTCATTGGCGGCGCTGCCTGAACGCGTTTTGCATGTCACATCAGAGGTATAGCTGCAGATCAAATACACCTAAGAAGCTAAGAAAAGCAGCAGCAGTAGACTTTGTTTCGTAGTCTTTGTGCCATCAGATGGTTAAAAATGCTGAAAAAGTGCTCTGTTTGCATGGTGGTTGTTCATTTTTTAGTGTTTGACTTCCTTTACATTGCACAAGGGAGCTAATGAATTAATTGTGTCATACAAAAACACTCTAATTAGGCAACAGCTAAATAATTAACCGTGCTGATTAACACAACAAATCATAAGCAATAAGAAATCTCTATACAGCAGAAAAATGGCCTAGATTAGAAAGAGCAATGTATGATGACAGGAGAATTATTGTCCTCCTCTTGCAGCAGTGCTGCCGAGTTTAGGATTAAATGCCATTGAATATTAGTTCCTTCCATTTCATTCATTCATTTTCGAAACTGCTTATCCTCACAGGGGTCGCGGGGGTGCTGGAGCCTTCCCAGCTAACTACGGGCACCAGGCGGGGGGACAGTCAACCATTGATGCTCACACTCATGCTTAGGGGATATTTACATTGTTCGACCAGCCTACCATGCATGTTTTTGGCATGTGGGAGGAAACCGTAGTCCCCATAGAAAATCCACGCAAGCCTGGGGAGAACATGCAAACTCCACATAGTCAGGACCAACCTGGGATCGAACCCACGAACCGAGAACTCTTGGGCCGGCATGCTAACCACTCGGGCCACCTTTAGTTTATTCTCGATAAAATAAAATGTGTCCAAAAAGTGCTCTTTCACCGGAAAAAATTGCATTATTTTCGTCATATCACTATGTTAAATTCATTTAAATTGTAAACAACCATTTGCATTCTGTCTAAAAGTTGCTTAATTACAACTCGTTGAAAAATAACCAATGAATTTTGCAAGACTTCTGTGGAGAGATAAAAAGATTTGCTTGTGTATTTGCCAAATGAATGCCGAATTAGTTTGCAGTATTTATTGTTACGCAGCCTAGACTCTGTTGAATTCAATTAAACACTTTGTTTCACAGTTTCCCAATTTGGGTTTATTTACTTGTGTTTACTCTCACACGAAGCCTCTCCCTTTTGCTCATCCTTTTATGATTGTGCCCATTTTTTGGCATCAAAATTAAAAGCCGGCTAAAAAAAAAAATTGCCAGAAACCCAAACAGACCCACATGAATTTTAATAGAGTTATTACTTTAGGCATTTTATTTGTTTTATTCTTATTGAACTTGTGATTGAAATCTGTATACTGTGCATACACCATTGAACATTGCATGTTATCCAACTCTGATGCTTTATGATAAGATGATGAAATAGATGTCTACCAACCCATCTGTCTGATCAGGTGAGGGCTAAAAAGAAGTAATGTGTTTAAGCACCCAGAGAAAAGCTGAACTCAAAGCAGATGTAAGCTCACTCATTAACATAGTGTTTTTGTTCACTGAGCGGCTGACAGAACGCTCGAGTTGTGTGAAAAACAAAGGCTGAAACCACAAGTGCCTGGAAAACCGTTAGGGCTTGAAAAGTGCACAGCACCTGCGTGCCTAAACTGATGCTTGCCTAACTGAGTAGGGGAGAGAAGACTTTTCCCCTGTTACCACGGATATTACATGATGGCAGATGGATGGGTTTTGTCCTTATTTCCTACCAATTGTTCCATCTGCAGGAATTCAGTGTGGGGAAGAAAAATCAACTGTTCACGCCACCTGAAGGCATTCACTCAAAGCACCATTGAAGCTTGCTGTGTAGCCAAAGATGGCGTTCTGCGAAATGTGCAGAGCGAGCAGACTGTGGCATACCTTAGGCAGTGCGTGCATCTGTACATAATTAATAGAAGAAAGTCATTAGAAGCTACAGCGGCAACTGTTTCGGTCCTTAATGCATCACTACCTGGCTTCCCTGATTTTGACAGATGAGTATTTAATATCAGTCTGAAAAAAGTTGATATATATGTAAACAGTTTATATTTACGATTAAGTCTATCTATAAACATCTAAAAGTTAAGCCCATTCTTGCAAGTATTGTTTCATTTTGAAGTGTTTCTAATTTTCTTTAGTTCATATCTACTGACCAAATATATTCATCCCCAATGCCAGCCTCCAAATTTTATTTATTCATTATCTGTACCACTTATTATCACAAGTATCATGCGCGGGTGTTGGAGCCTATTACAGCTGACTTCAGGCAGGAGGAACACCCGGAATTGGTGGCCAGCCAATGATTGGTCACGCCAAATATTATAATTTCAGTTAATATTTGTTGGAAAATGACCCATGGGTCCTACTATTTGAATTGTTTCAAAGAAAACAGTCCATACTTCGTGTGATTCGCAACTACTGATGTGTATCTTGCGAATAATTTGTTTCTTAAGGCCATTTGCACTGCACCACTTCTTAGCTAGAGACCATTTGTCAAAGTGTTATCATAGAGTTGACAGCAATGGAAATATCCACCCGTAGAAGCATTTGAATATACAAATTTCAGGTAGGATGATAAGCAAGCTTTTGAAAATTTGACCAACGCTAAAAAATTAAGTGTAGAGTGATATGTCTTTGAAGAATGTTAATAGGATTCTGATTGGGTTGGTTTCTCACCTCTGTTTTCTGTTCAAGCCACATGTGGTAGGTCAAGATGAATGGCATGTGTGTCCATGCTGAGCAGATGGAGGAGGGGGAGTACAGTACAGACAAAAGAGAGATGTTGCAAAGCAGAGTAAAAAAGATGGCACAGCATGAAAGGAATAAGGTTAAAAAAAGGGGGTGAGGGACTCATACAATGTAAAATTGACATTGACACAATATAATAAGGTATGACTAAATAGATAGTTTCAGGGAAAAGCTCCACAAACACTACATTACACACACTAGCCAATCCATTTCCAGTTGTGTAATAAGTCCATCACCCTCGACCGCAGTGTTACGGCCACACACACAATCTGTCAAACACAGGTGTTTGTGAATTGGGCAACATAACTAAGTATGTGCTTTGAAAAAGTATCGTACAATTTGTGGTGATAGTGTTGCCATGCAAAATTCATACTGTACAGTTAGGCTGTTTATTTTCCTTGGCATAGTTATACTATCGTTTTAAAGTATTGCTTGATAGGACTGGAATTATTATTTGTGCAAATAATCTTCATAATAATGTTTAAACTACATGGCATGTATTGTATTGTACTATTCCTGGATGATGTGATTAAAATAAAAGCAAATAAATAAAAATAAAAGTCTATGCGAACATTTACTTTTGTTGTTTTAGCTCCAATAATTAAACAACAAATAATATGTTCGATCCTTATATTTTGTATTGCTGTATTTTAATTTGGAGCTGTTCTTTTGTAACTAAAAGGAGAAATATGGATTAATACATGTTTGTACAATGTACGTTTCAATTTAGAACTGCATTTTGTACATAATTTCACCATTATCAATTGATTAATTAAGTGTTTGATGAATCAACAACAGAAATGAAGCAAAAGTGGTACCTGGGAGCTCTTTTCAGAAAGTGAAGCCTAATGATAATATTAAATTTAATCTTATTTTAGTTGCTTTGTCTGTAATACATTTTGTTGTAAAATAATAGAAATAAATGAAAAATAAGAATCAACAAGCTATTCACCTAAAATACATCTTGCATGAAGAATCTTGTTGAAGATTCTCCTATGATTATATATAGAATTGAGTTATAAACCAACAAAAGCACGGGACTAGCTATGTTGAAATAATTTACCCTAGAAATTGAATCATGAAATGATTTAAAATTTGTAAATGCAACACTTTGGACACTGATGCACATGATACACTTAAAGAATTTCGTATTGCATGTGGTATTAATTTACAGTAAGAGAGTATAAAACTCTGTTTATGGATTAAGAGATTGGATTTCTGCACATGAATATTCTCTGTAGGCTACTGTCGTTTTTGCCTTTGCCCAAACAGATTGAGGGCATTTATTGTTGGTTTTTGGTTGTGCACTTACATAAAATGAAATCCTCTATTCCCTTCTAATGCATTATTGATCGTTGAAAGAGAATAATGCTTTTATTTGTAGCAACATTCCGTACAAATTTCCATTGAGACGTACTTTGGAGCAGCTTTCTAATGTGTTTTCACGCGGTGATTTCTCGTTTCATTTGTACAAATAAAAGGCTTAAAAAACTTGAATAGCAAACAATAGCTTCCAGGTACTAAGATTTAAATGCCACTAGCACTATACTACTAATGTTAATATCCATTCGTTCATTCATTTTCTGAACCACTTATCTTCACAAGGGTGATGGGGGGTGCTGGAGCCTTCCCAGCCAGAGTACCTGGACAAACATGGAAACCTTAGAAGAACAGACAATCTCCAAACAGGACTTTATGAACACACCTGGGATTGAACACTCGATTTTCATACCTGTGACGCCGACACATTAATGACTCACCCACCAGGCTGCTTAATGATGAGTTACAATTGTAATAATAAATGAATTGAAACCTTGATTTCTACCTACTCTAATTAAGTGTCCCAAAGTAAATGTACCATTATTTTGTACTATTTCATCTATGGTGGATTTGACAGTCCACATTTTCATTTATATCTTTACAATAGACTAATTAAATCTATAACAGGAGGCTAGAGGTATATTCCATCAATATTTTACTGGACCAGTTTCAGTTCCCAACACTCCATTAAAAGTAATCGTAAGGATCTCGAGAATATATTATTGACTGCCATTTTTCTATCTATACTTTTTTTCTCTGGACAGTTGGGAGTCACTCATGTTGAACTGTTTCCTATTCTATTCATTTAAAATGTAATCAAGAATGTTATTAATTGGAAGTCAAATAATGGATCTTTGCTGGGATCATCAGTTTCACTGTATAGTCCATTGATATACAGTATTGATTGCAACAAGCAGCCCCCTAATCAGAATCATGGCAAAATCAATAACTATTATCGGTTAAAGTCCTGTCCATGCTTCAGTGTACACATCTGCACTTAACTCCCCAGTGTCCAGACAGTCCCTCCATTTGCTTAAAAAAAATCTGAATAAAGCAAAAAATACAAATGTTACTTCATACAGTGAGGTCAAAAGTAAGATATGTCATAGATTTTAACTTAAAATGTTCATTTGTCAATCAGCATGTTTTGTATTCACTCATTCATTTTCAACAGCACTTATCCTTATCAGGGTCACAGGCAACCATTCACACTCCCAATCACACCGCCCCCGAGTGGGAATCGATCCCACACTGCCCACACCAAAGGGAGAAAGAATCCAGCATTAGGTTGGGTTTTTTCTGTCTTTTTTTGTTTTCCTTTAATTTTTTTTCGGAAGATACAGTTTCTTTCTGCTTTAAAGTCAATTTCCATACTTCCATAACCTTGTCCTCGTTCAGTTTTTGCACTGGAGTTAATTTAAGAATAAGCAGTCTTTTGTTTTGTGTCTATTTTTTAAAGCAGATTCTCATTGTTTGCTTAGTGTTTAAATATTGCCTCAAGACTAATTTCTGCACTTCATTCACACTACCGTTTCGTTAACATTGCATGCATTCTTTTATCTAAGCTTCTTTCTCCTCCGCCCCCTTACTGGCAGAAGAGAGGAGGCGGTGTCGACTAAAGTTGTTGTATGGATTTTGCACCGACTGACCAAGACAAGATAGGGAATTGACTTCTCCCTCATGCAGTGCTGTAGAGGAGATCCTGAGGTCTGTGACGAATGATGGAAGGTTTGCTCTTCCAAGAATTTACCTACTCCAATTCATCTTGTTAAATGCATTCTCCTGCTATTTTAGATAATATTGAATAGCACCATTCTTTCTGATAAATGTTACCCTTGCCATCCATTGCAGACTGGGCATCCCGGAATCACGATCCACCATCTGTGGTTCTTCATTCCAATTTATTCCATTTCTCAGAATTCCCAGATGGGGATTTGAATTTTTCCTTCCCCGATTGGGTGGGCCAAGATCACAGGATTGCATATTGTCAGCTTTGGGCCTGAGGAGCCCTTTGCAATTCCATTGTGATTAAGGGTCGTGTGAATAAATGTGTCTTGACGGGCCTTTTGGGGTGTGATAGTTGTCATTTTTGTTCATTCATGCAGCAAAGCATTGGTGATGTCCGAGGTCACTGATGCCAGAAGCAAGATGTCTGTCTGACAATCTTGGTTGTAATTCACTCAAAATAGTTCATAATGTGATGAGTTTGAAGTTAAGCCGGACAATTCTTCCAAATTGATGACCTGACCTTATCATTTCACAAGGATCCCACTTTTTGTACATGGGACAGTAGGAAAAGAGAATAAATTTGAGTTCTTCAGATGTTCCCACAAAAGAATTGAGACAAAATGCATATGGCCTTTTTGTGGGGGATGTTACACAATGAGTTTTGTGTGCCTGGTCAAGCTATAGCAACTCTTCACCTCACCAACAGTATGTTCTCAAAATTATAGACCTCTCTCATCTTTCTGTTTTAGGGTTATCGTTTTTTGCATAAAAACACCAAATTACATTGGCATTGGAGAATTGGAGTGTTGGAGTCGTAAAAATAGCTAATAAACCTCTGTGTCCATTTCTTTTTTCTTTTTTTTCCTTTTTTTTATACTGCTCATCCTCATTTGGTAATAGATGAGTGTAAGCCAGTGGATCCCACCTGGCTGTTTGGCAAATGGTCAAATAGTTTCTCTCTTGCACCCTTTTTTTGGGGGTAAAACTCACTTCTGTTAAACTGAAACTGAGATTCAAATCCTGAAATCTCTGTACCGAGAGCCTGAAAATCTAAGGCATTGTATTTGGTAAAGAATAAATTGTATTTTATAGTTTTGAAATGTGTTTAGAGAAATGAGTAAACACATCATGCTATCCAAAACACGTAAATATCCAATTTTTAATTAGTTTTTATAAAACAAGCACATCTGTTTTTATACAAGAAAATGGGGATTCATACTTCAGAAACATGATGTGACAATGTATTCGATTTTAGTTTAATTCTTTTTTTTAAACAAACAGTTTAACAGTTGCCCAGTATAATCTCATCCATAAAAAGCAATTAAAAATGTAACTCAAACCTTTATTTGATTAAGTTCAATCATGACACATCTTGGGAAAAAAAACAGGAGCAATGTTTGGCTCATACATGTTGCTTGTTGTGCAGATGTGTTCAATCAACAGCATACGTGGGATGGGATGCTGGCAGGAAAATCAGCAGGTTAAGGTCATCTCTGCCAATAGACACAAAAGTTATTTGGCAAGTGCCTTGACTGCCATTCAGTGATGCTGACATAAATAAGGATCCCGCTGTGAGCCCCCACCTTGATTATCAAGTTTAATTATGAATATACTGCTGAAAGCACAAATAAGAGTGGAATATGTGGTTTTGGAAAGTGTCTTTTTGACTTTGAGTTGAAATAAACAAGCTCTTTCACAGGCCAAATCATCACTGGATGTTTTGCATCAGCATGAATAAATCAGTTTGTTAGAAAATCAGGCCAAATCTGGGTTTGGCTGAACAATGCATTTTGTAGTGTGTTGTGCTAAAACTAGAGACATAATATAAAGCTAAAACATAGAGCTTATAAACACAAGATGTTGTTGGCAGGGTGAATAATATCAAGTGTGTGGGTGTCAAGGGGCTTGTTAGTTTAAATAGTTCTATTAGTGGAAAGTGGCTGTACTGAGAGATAAAGCCATCTTGGATGCATTCGCATATGCCATCGTTGGTACTCATTGCTGCAGAATTTTACATTATCCTTTTTAAATTGAACCCGGCAATTACTTAATGATGTGATATTCACACTGTGGTGAAGAAGCCTAAATGAAAAAAATAATCTATTCAATAGAAATGTTCTTCAGCTTCCACTTGCTAAAGTATCAGGGCTTACACTTTCACCAATATATTGGCTGGCTATCACTATTTAAACTTGTTAATGCCCATGTGTGCAAGTCTTTTATCTCCTGCAATATGTATCAAATACAATACAACTTTGACGTTTGGTTCCTTCAAATGGCTTGAAACTCTTTTTTATAAACACAACAGCGCAAAATTGTTTTTGCTTTTCTTTTGACAGTCAGCCTCTATTATACTTGAGCCTGCCCCATCAGGACTGATTGTTGTGGTGTTTTTGTCTGCATGCTATAATTCACAAGTCTTTCTGACCCAGCTTGCATCCAGCGCCTGTTATTTGCCTTAGAATTCCATTAGTACAGTGACAGAGGTGATTACAGTCAGCTCAGGTCTCAATACAAATGTATCATTGTCTGTGACGCCTTTCATCTGCCAGTCTGCACAACAGCTTTCCCTCTGGTAAACTGTCTTGGGAGTCTACCCCTGGACTTGTTGATATGACTTTTCTATGCTTCTGCAATGCCATATCTATTTTCTGTGCTTTGCCACGGTGGGGATCAACATTTGACTCCCTGGGTGGGGGCTTTCATTTCGATGTGCTTGTTCAGTTCACCCATAATCTGTGAAACCACGGTTCACTGAAACTCAACTCAATATCGTGGCTATCAGGCAGAATGCCCGTCCAGCCAGAAGACAACACAGAAGAGGGGCAACAATATCCTGTCCCACAGTTAACGTATGCTGCCCTGGATCTCCCTAAAATGGCACTACAAATCAGCACCAAACGAAAGACATTTAGTAAATCAGGGTTTAATCCTTTGGAGACGATTTAAAATTTGGAAGCAGTTGGACAAAATGCTTCGTACTGTAGTTCTTAATGTCTATCATAAATTCTTACATTCTAGATTATAATACCTATGATGACCATTCAACCAGTCAGTCCCTGCATATACATGCGTGTGTAATTTCATTTGTTACTAAAAATATTACAGCCGAGAATTGGTAAAGGTCTGCTACCAAGGAAGATTACATACCAAGGAAGATTACACCCTAGACTGGTCGCCAGTCAGTAGGGCACAGAGAGAGACAAATGACCAGACACACTCACAATCATAGCGCCACCAGCGGGAATCGAGGCCGCGCCTCCTCACACTGAAGTCGGGCGAGTGAACCGCTACACCACAGGGTGGCTTTGCATAATTGCTGTGCTAATTAATTATTGAATTTATTCATTCATTTTTGTATTGCTTATTTCAAAAGAGATGTAAAGGTGCAGCAGCTTGTTCCCGATGACTATGGGCAAGATGCATGGACCACCCAGAACTGGTTGCTATCCAATTGAAGGGGAAAAGGGCACAAAGAAGTGCACACGTGCACATACATGATCACTTCAGAGTTTTAAATCTCAATGAATGTATTTGGAATGTGAGACGAAATTATAGTACCAGAAGAAAACACAAAAAGACACAAGGACAAAACACAAACTTAACACGGAAAGGTCAGAGCCCAGAATTGCACCCTTGATTTCATAATTTTTCGAAGTGACGTGCTGACCCGTTATCCACTGTGCTAAAATGCAATAACACCATATCATACTGAAAGTAGACCCCTACTCTATAAATAACAGGAGCCTGATTTTAATTGAACACTAATTCACTTCTCATTTCCACTGTTGTGATTGTCATCTCCCAGAATTGTGTTTGATGATCACACCAAATGCAGTCAATGAGACAATCATTTGAACTGTGTTTCTCCACACATTGTGATTTAAAGAGTGCACAGATTGACCATGCAAGTAAGGAGAGCCGTCATTCTAAATCAGGCTGAGCCAGAGGAGTGTCCGATGAGAAAATGGGGAAAAAAGTGGGAAAAGGATTTAATGGTTTGGTCTCTCACATTTAATCATGTGGTTGTCAGCATTAAGTGTCCACTGGTGGCAACATTCATTATTATGTTGATGTACTCTAAGTGACCCAAGTGGGGAGTGTATATATTGTAATGCATTCCCGAAAACTAGATCAATCACTTGCCCTCTCTTGTCTTTCAGTTGGTAAATGTGAGGAATGGTGTTCCCATTTATCTTCTAGTGTTGCCTCTTCTAGCTCCAAATATCCCTCACCACAACCACATGAGGAGACACAAGATGTCCCATCACACCCTAAAGTGATAATTAAATGTTGTAGCCCATTGGCTTGTTGGAAAATGACAAGACTTCTCCAAATTCATGTCATTTTTTTCAACTTATATTGATTAAAATAGATTTTAAATAGTATAGACTGAAAAGATAACATTTGTGTATGTCATTTTTTCATTTTATTTTCTAATGCTGTTTAACATGAAGTTTGGTCTTAGGATACGTGTGAAAATTGATGTTGATTGTACTAGTTGTTGTACAGATATTTTTGGAACACTGTATTGGGGATGCAAACTTCCGTACAGGGAATTTCTCAGAAAATTAGTTGAAGGCGAACAATTATACATACACATATACAATATATGTTTGACAAAATATATTCCTGGAGATGTGTGCATTATGTCAAATGTCAAAAACATGCCTTCACTGTGATGTTTTTATTTATTGAGAATAAAATGACAGTAGATTGGCTCCATTATATCATCAACTCCATACCAGTGTATACTTTAGAGACATGCATACATTCTGATTACGTTCAATCTTAAAACCTTAGATAGAGTATGTTAACATGTGCACAGTGGTTCTGAAGTGATGCATATTTAATGCATCCGCTCAGTCACTGCAAATTTTAATTGGTAGGTGGAAAAGTACTTCAGGTCCAAAGGAGAAGACCTTTTCAGATATGTCAAGATTTTTTTTGAAGATACCCAAAGTTAAAACAGCTCACAGGCCTAACAATTGTTTACTGTGTGTAAATCATGGTATTCTGTAGCATGAACAAGCCAAAGACACTCAAATATCAGTAATGCATGCAATTGATATTGGAAGTCTTGTCAGAAAGCTCTGTCTGAATGTGATGGGTCATTAGTAAAGTCAGTAAAATACGAAAAGAATAAATAAAGTGCATATTGACTTTTGGGCAAAAGCATTAATAACATTTCTTAGAAGGGGTTACAGCCCTTAGGGAGATCCTAGTTTTTAACAATTCCACTTGTAAATTATATTAAATGGGGAAAAACTTTCAAAACACTATTGCTCTTCATTAGAAACATAAATATATATGTGTGTGACTCTTGTGAGGATGTGTTTCAAGAAATGAATGCATATTCAATCATCTCTCCATTCTTTAATCTTTATTTTTCTGTACAATTATCTTTGCGGCTGATTATGTTTGTATGGCTGAGATGTGATCCTATCCAAACAAATATGCTCTGGAGTCGTAGGGGACCTCCAGCACTAAAGACTCATCCTCACTGCAGGTGGTGCCTCTGCCTGTTGTGGTAAAGATGTAGCGACCATAACCACAGTCTTTCAGTTAGATAAAAGGGGCACAGGAAGCCACAACCTGCCTCCTGTGTTCCTTGCAGGTGTGCTGACAGTGGGGAACCGACAGTTGCAAGCAGGTAATAGATAGAGAACGTTGTAACATCTCAGCCTGCATCATCTGATCAAACGAACCTTTTGCTCACCGTTTTTAAATCAATATTTTAGGCTACCATCACAAATCTACGAGACATAATTATACCACAGATTTCTGTTTAATCAAAACCCATTGATACGATCACAGAGTTCACATGACTCAAATGACTACTAATTGTATAAGTATAGTATAGTAGTGGTGTGATTGTGAGTGCGATATTTTGTGTGGCCTACAACTGACTGGTGACCAGTCAAGGGTGTAGGCAACCTTGTATGCAAATTCAGCTGGGATAGTCTCCAGCACCCCTTGATGATGAATGAATTGCAAATGGAAAGAAAATGTAGTCAAAACATTGACAAGATTAGAAATGATGGATTTTATTTGAAATAATTATGCTCACTTTCAAGCTTTGCTTCTCATCAATAATTATCCATTTGTAGCAATTGCAACATGACAGACTAATCTAGATGTTAGTTTATTTGGCCTTTTTTAATACACAGGCTTTCCCAATGTGAAGCAAGGCATTAAACATACTAATTTAACAATGCCAAGAGTCCATTGTTTTTCCCCAAAACATTTTGACAGTAGGCAGTTGGCCTTTTGGGTTACGAGATGACATATTCAACAAACTGAAGAACGACTGCCGGACGGGAATACTACAGAAGTTACATAAAACATGCGGTCATTACAAAAGTCAGACAAATTTATACGAACAGTTCACCATCAATGACTCAGGCCAATGATTTGCATAATTAGACACCATTACATATGATTTTATTATAATTTTTTAAATAAAAACATGTTTTTGCTTCTTGACTGATAGAAAACATGTAGCTTTGTTGCAAATAGAGCCCTTTTTGAACACCCACATCTTATAGAAGGGCTAAAATGTAATTACTGCATGTGATTTATTGAGAACACTGCAGTAATATCATGAGAACAAAAATGTTGTCAATTTTACTTCTGTTGAAAAGGGTTGAATGTAATTAGCTTCATTTCCATTATGGCTTCAAATTGCCGGGTGCAGGACATAGTGAACAACTGAGAAACACTGGGCCTTGGCTTGTTGCAATACTATATTTATCACCTCGATTCAACAAACAACATGCCAATTTAGTCTGTTAAGCCTGATGGACTGCCAAGTAGACAGCAGCTGGAGTACAAACACTTGAGCATTGTACAATCAACATTTGGCATTCAGATGACATTCTTAACAAAATAACTTGGGTAAATCCAGATGGGTAATTGATGACTATGACGGTAATAAATATGCATTTATTACGATCCTGATCTAAACCTCTATTCTAAGGACATCAGTGCTAACTGTAAATTGCTCGAATAAGGTGATTTCAGGCCTTGGTGGAGAGCAGACTCATTTGTTTATTTAAATGGTAGATGAAAACTATGGTGACAGACAATTCATGTTACTCCAACTTCCTTTTATGTGTCTGATTCTCTCTTGTATCTTCCATGATGTACACAAAACCTTGATCAAAAACATGAATCAAATCACTCTCTCTTTTTTATTTCAGAATGCATTTTTACAATCATAATCTTCAAAAGACGCTTAATAGGACTGGAAAATACAGGACGTGAGAAGCAGACAGAACTTCAAAACAAAATTGTCTGACAAGGACGCCGTGAAAACTCAAGGCATATGTAGACAGGTAAACGGCGATTGAAACAATGAGATACAGGTGGCTGAGTGGACGACACACAAGGAGTCGACGCAACAGGTGAAATCTATATGCACTCACAGGGACAAGACACAAACATGAAATGAACTAAAAACTAACAAACTCAAACCCTAACAATTTGCGTCATCTGTGTGGCTACTGGCTCACACTGTTCTTGCTCTCCAGCATCAATACTTGATGGCGAATTCTACATGTTAGTGCTGTAACCACTGAGTTAAGCTCCCGAGCTGGTGGCCAACAACCAGCCGATGCGAGGGTGTGCCGACTCCTGCTTGGCATGATGACGCTGTGGGGTTCAAGACGTTTGGCCGTCAACTGGCGACCATATCGCTGTGTGGAGTGCTTGCTGGCACCTGTCACATTAGCAGTGGTTATGTGGTGAGCAATCTGGCATGCCTCATACAAGTGTAGTGCCATTGTGTCCTTACAATATGTTACAACTTTGTGGCCAAAAGTCCACGCTTCATATGATTGTTTTGGGCAGACAGGTGGGCAGCTTAACATAATTTAACAGATATTATTTTAAAACTCCTTTTTGACATGGTGCATAATGCATAATGGATACAGCGTGGATGTGGGTGTTGTTCTGGTAATTCAACAGATTCATTTTATTTCCGTTCATTTCAAGGGGAAATGTTTTTGAGATCGGCAATTTACATTTGTGAATTGAGCCTACGCTGTACATGCTTGTTCAGTTGGGCCACTGTGTGGTCCATGCGTTATTCTTTTCTAGGGTTACGAGTGTGTGGGACTGGGATCCCATCCCATCCGACTTTTGCCTTTTGGGTTACACTGAGACATATAGTTGTGAAGTAAAGTTATCCAATATCATATATTAAAATCCCATGTTAGCAACAGAAGAATTCCTATGGCATAGAGATGGGGGTTTTCCTCTCTGCCCAATAATGCTTACAGGGTGTCAAGGATCGAGTAATTTCTTCCCTGTGGGTGTCACTGTTACTTCACAGGGTCTTATTGAGGACTTTTCTGCACTAATGGTTTATGCTGGATGATGAACATAGACCACCACATTTCCAAAACACTATTTATGCACAAAAAAGACACATGGCCAGGGTTGCACACACAAACATGCACACATACCCACACACTCACATCCACACCCACACATGCACACACATCCTGGCAGTGAGGAATAAGGCAGAAAGCTCTAAATATGTTACATGGGAGTGTGTTAAGATAGAAGCTCAGCTTTACTTACTGTGTTGTTGAATAAATAGAGCAAGACAACCAAGCAAGCAATTGGTCTAAAATAGCTTTGAGAGTAAGCACATTTTAAAGCTGGGCAGACAAAACAGAACTTGTGGAGTGAGATTTGCATTAGTTATGAAAGATCTCTTGGTCAGCCATGCGAGGTGGGGCTGTAAACAAATGAGCTGTGAGGATACTGCCTTTCATTAGTGTCAATATTCATACAAAGAGCTTTTGTATTTGCCACAAGCCCAAAACACATTTTATAGTTGGAGCAGTGAACAATAATTCATAACGAAATGTGATGAATGCTTTGGTAATAATGTGTGATAGCAGGGCATGATGCAATTTGAGTGATCAAAATAAATAGTTGGAGAAAACTAAAGATCAACACTTCAGACTATTTGCAAGAAGGAATCTGCTCCTTATGTGAGAAGTCACTTTGCCAATACTCAGCATCATGCCGCAAGCTCCAGACCAATCCAACAATAGACCAAAGGGGATTTTGTGGTGGATGAATGGGATTTACCAGCAATCTTCTGGCAACCAATTCAGGGTAGAACCCCACTCCTGCCTGTTGTGAGCTAGGATGAGCTTCAGCATCCATGTGAACCCTGTGAGGATAGGTGAGACATATAGTGGATGGAAAAAGGATAGGTGGGATTTTCTTGTACAAATGCTTAAATGGACACAGATAACAAGCAAATGCACTGTAGACTCTACAGTGTAGAGCCATGGCTGATTACTGTATACCCATGTCCAGTTACACATTGCGCATAATTCACAAATTCTTAACCTTTTACAGGGTGAATGACTATTTTTGGTAATAAACAAAAACGTAACTTTATTTCTAAATTATTTTGTATTATTGTTTATCTTAAGCGACCCAGCGACTGAGTGGTTACCGTGTCGGTCTCACAGCTTGGGGGTCCTGGGTTCGAATACAGCTAGGTCCCTAAGTGCGGAGTTTGCATGCTCTCCCCGGGCCTGCATGGGTTTCCTCCGGGTACTGCGGTCTCCTCCCACATTCCAAAGACATGCACGGGAGGCTTGTTGAACACGCTAAATTGCCCCTGGGTATGAGTGTGCGTGTTAAGGGTTTTCTGGCTCCATGTTCCATGCGAGTGGCTGGCCACCAATTCAGGGTGTCCCCTGCCTTGTGTCAAAAGTCAGCTGGGATAGGCTCCAGCCCCCCTGCAATCCTTGTGAGGATAAAGCAAATTGAATGAATGAATATCTTAACTATAATCATTATAACAGTACGATGAGGGAGTGGCTAGCACGGCTCAGAGTTCTCAGATTGAGTGCTAAATCCCTGGTGGGTTCCGACCTTCCTATTTGGAGTTTGCATGTGTTCAGCGGGCATGCGTAGGTTATCCTGGGTACTCTGGTTACTGCTCAAATGCCAAAAATATGCACGGTAGCCTGGTGGAACACTCAAAATTTTCCCTAGGTATGAGTGTGAGTGCAAATGGTTGTTTTCCTCAATGTTAGCTCACTAACAATTCAGGGTCTCCCCCGCCTACTGCCCCTAGTTAGCTACGATCCCTGAAGCCATTGTGAGGATAATCGGTATGGAAAACTGAATGAATGAAAGATAATCTTTACATTGCATAAATACATTTAAATTAATAACATGTCATTAGAACAACTTAGAATACAATTACAATGGATGCAAATTAACTCTCATAACAAATTAAACATTTATAACATAAAATTTCAGTTCTGTAAATGTGGGTCGAGGAAATGGCAGTGTTGTACACAGTGATGATGCTGCAATCAACTGAACTCTCTCACTGCATGTAGGGTTTGACATATGTTTCTGTAATTATAGCTAATTGCCCTGCAACTGGCTTTGCCACCATTCAAAATTGTAATCACATTTGCCCAAGAAAGCCAATCAAAATGAAAAAGAATTCTACTCATGGTAAAAATACATTTTCGAGTTTATGTCCCAGGGACCTGAGGACTTGTCAAGCCGTCAAACTAGAAATGATGAATGTACAGTGAACATGTGTTACATATTATAGTGTAACTAAAATGTACGTATGCATTAACATAATGCGCCCAATGCATTCATGTCAATTGGAGGGACTTATTTTCATATTTCGCTCCTTTGGCCCGTGTTCTCTTTCTGTCAAAGCCTACACTCTCCTTGACTGACACGTAACGTTTTTATTTTTTAAAATTTATTTGTACTTTGTTTCCAGGATTTTTATACTTGACATGTATTTGTTTTGCCACACATTTTTGTTAGAAACACAGATTGAGCATTTTGGGAATCAACCCTGAATTTCGGCACTGCATTTTTCAAAAAAAGTGCTGAGGTCAGTCTTAACAACACACTTTACAGGTAATGGGAGCACTGCCTGAGGGAGTAGAAAATATTGTCCTAGCTTTTATGTTCAAATTGAGAACATTGTAGGATCTCCAGACATGGTAAAAAGACTTAAAGCAGGTTTTAATTTGAATGGCATTTGCATCTGTTTACTGAATTTAACATAATCTGCTTGTATTGGTACATCCCCACAGTATGCAGTAATTCTACTTTGTGCTGTTGTGTTTGTGTCATAGTGAGATAACACATTTACAGAAACCCAAATTGAATGTTAGTGAGAATGAGCGAGAGCAGTAATACACTGAGGTAATATAGTAAACATCACCCACCACTAAATTAAATCAGACCCTCAACACAAGTTCTGGCTTGTTGGAAACCACCTCCCTCGCACCCTGTCCAAACCATGAATAGACATACATACACAGCTGATTCACTGTGGAGGTGCAGAGCTAATTTACATTCATGAGGAGCACCAATAACACAGCAGTACAAAATCAAACAAAAGCCTGATGGGAAGGTTGATATAATTATCAAACGGTGTTATTCAATAACTGCTGTATACACAAAAAAAGGCACAGTAGCTTTGCGTGTCTTCCTTGCTATGAACAACGGTAGTAGAATTAACATTAAATGTCTTTTAGTTTGCTTATTGCCTGGGCCAATGATGTTGTTGTAGTGAAGTCAACGGTGCGCACCTGTTATAGAAGAGCCCATCAAATAGGGCTATGGCGGTGATCAGCTAATCCATGAGTATACAGTGACATGAGCCACACAAACTGTTTTTTGCAAAAAACTCCTACTATATTAGCGCCATATGTACAAATACAAAATACAGAAACATTTTCAATACACTTTGAAAACAATGCATTTTATAAAATGTTATATCACAAGGTAATGTTACCATGCAGGTATTGTCGCCCATTTCCCCTGATGATTAAATTCTTAAAAAAATAGCCATTTTAAAAATGGAGTAGTAAAAACACATTGTAGCATGTAACTACAAGAAGTGTTTTTCAGAATTGAATAAATTACGTCTCAACATCATTCATTCTCACTGCCTTGTTCTTGCTATATCCGTATCTGTAAGCACACTGGATCCCTGTGAGAGGTAGGCCATGTGGACATACTCATTTGGAGTATAATGATGTACTATATTGTATATTTTGGCATCCATCTGGCCAATTAACACAGGGCCAGTATTTCCCATACATATACAATGCAGATACTATTTGATATTTAAGGTAGATGACTCATCTAATGAGTCTAAATCTCATTATTCATTACTTACAAGTGTTTACGCTTCATATTAGTGATATATTTACTGCAATAATATTCCTGCAGTAAAAAAACAACAACAATACTAATGTTTATTGCAATCATTTGTTTTTAGATAACTTCAAACGTCATACAAAACATGAGAAGAAACCCACTCTTTGGAGGTGAACTCGTATATTTATTTCATTTACTTTGCTGTCAGTGGTTTGGGAGGCTCACATTTGCATTATGTAGAAGAGCTGTGGATGGGACACACGAATAGTAAAATTTACTTTATACAATTTAATGACAAAGCTTACTTTTGTTCTCATATCGGAAAAGATTCTGTGAGTAGACTGACAAATTGTCATGCATTGTTCCATGTATAATTTGCTATATACGGTACTTTTAGTCCAGACTTTCTCAATAGTCCCCACAGAGAGTAGGGTGGCGGGGATTTTGTCTTTAGTTGTCTTTTGGTTTATAGTAAGACTACTGCGGCTGAACGATTTGTATCACTAGAGGAACATTTTGTGCTTTGATAGCTCACAGAGGCTGCAGTCAAGAGGAAATGAGACTAGGTCTTTCATTTCCCGGTTGCTATCTTGGCTTACAAACTAAATAAAGACCCCTTTGCCAAAGACCCCGATTACATCTACCTGCTACTTGCATTGGATGAAAAAGAAAGCAGTTCTGTAATCAGGAGTGTCATTTTAATTCATGGTAACTGCTCATAGGCAAGAATCTTTGGGGACAACAGACTTTTTAGGAAATTTGTTGAATTTACTTTGTACACCAGTGGGTTTAGATGAGGATAGATTGGCAGACACCAATGTAGGATGCATTTTGGGTTATTATTTATATTTTAGTACAAGAAAATAGATCAGATTTTATCCCTTCACTATTGTTTGTTTTTAGATTTAACACAGGGCTTCTCGAGGACAATATTTTCTTCTGAAATTTTTGCCAACACCTGTTCTCAGTAGTTGTATCTTCATTTGGAGAACAGCAAAAGGAAAATAGGACCTGAGAGATATTTAATTCAAAGGTCCTTCCTACTGGAGGTATAGTATTTCAGTGGGAAACAATGAGCACGACAACTTGGCCTTCACTTTAGCGATCACTGCAAAAAAAAACCATTGCCATAGCAACAGAACAATTAATTGAATGCACAGTATTTTTGATGCATCATAATATAAACAGGGCTTAAAGATTTTAGAACACAATCTCACAACATTTTTTCCTGTCGACATTGCATTTGATAGTGCCATTAAGTAATACAAATGAACAAATACCTGCACTAAAATGCTTATCGTACTAAAAGTGAAGTTTTTTTTCTTCTGATGTGATGTAGTTCAATTTCTGCAAGGTCATACACTTGTGCATAATAAACTATTTCCAGACACATAATAATGTTTGTACATTTGTGTCCTTTACTAATAAGATTCTGCTAATATGTGCTTAGTTTCAACTAAATTCACCCATTTCATGACACAAAATTTCAGTGCACAATTGATATTAAAAAAAGCCTTCAGAATTTTATCATCACCCGCATTGTAAAAAAGAGAAATAAGACTTGCAGTGGCATCCATGTTGGATGTGTCTTAATTAAACAGTCTGGCAACTGTGGGCCAACTCATGCAATGTTGCATTGCTGTTGTTGACACAATGCGGACATGATTTATTTGATGTTTTTGGTGGTGGGTGTTATTTGCAGGAGGTTAAGTTAAGATTACTCATACAGATCAAGGCATTTGTAAGTAACCATGACAACAGTAGAGCGAGCAGTGCATGAACTGGTGGTGTGTTTGCCACTGTTTCTAAGAATCTGAGAGGTGAAGTGTGTTTACATCTTGGTCTAATACTCAACTTAGAAGATATCATAATACATTTCTGTTTGACCTCAACTATTTTTCATGTGACTAGCTGAGTGTTTTGCTGCTGTTGCATATAAGTATTTTGCCATCTTCACATTAATCATTGGTTCTATATAAATATATTCAATCATTCATTTTCTATACTACCAGCTGACTTCGGGCAAAAGGTAGACTACACCGTAGACTGGTTGCCAGACGGC
This sequence comes from Stigmatopora nigra, assembly GCF_051989575.1. Lineage (NCBI taxonomy): Eukaryota > Metazoa > Chordata > Actinopteri > Syngnathiformes > Syngnathidae > Stigmatopora > Stigmatopora nigra. The sequence continues at coordinate 16,393,297 of NC_135509.1, read as the reverse complement.
CATAGGGCACGCAATGTGTGTGTGTGTGTGTGTGTGTGTGCCTCAGTGTGAAAAAGGCAACATTTCATATTAAATAAAGTAATGGCTTAGAGCATGACGAAAATAAAATATTGAACTGTTGAGGAGAAAAATAATTGGTGTCAATATGTGGCAACATGGGCGGCGATGGGCAAATGCTCAGCACGTCTTCCTCACAGTTCTGAGATCAAGGGTTCAATCCTTTTGTGCAATTCTGACTCTGTGTAGACTTTGCACTTTATCCCTGTGCTTGAGTGGGTTTTCTCTGGGTGCATTGGCCTACTCCCACTTACCACAGACATGCGTCATAGGCTGAAAGATCACTCCAAATTGTTTGTAAGTATGAATTTAGGATCTTGTTATTGATATTTGTATTTCTTGTCCTAATGAACAGGTAATGGTAGAATGTTTTTTACTTATTTTTTATTTCAACTCTAACAGCCCACCTGCCATATGATGCACATCTTGTTAGGTGTCTTACTGGTTGCTGGTACAGGGATTACAATATTACAGTTTCTAATTATTCTGAAGGTTGAAATTCTAAAATAAAACTATATGATGAATGTAAATAATTTATCTATGTGATTAGATTAGATCATCACTCAACTCTTTGACTAAAACCAGTCTAAGTTAATCTTGATTATTCAGAAGTGCAACTGAACAAATGATAAGATTTTAGGTTAGTAAAGAATCTCTGCTCCATCCCATCCTGAATCTTTATCTAATCAAGAGCATATGCAGTATATGAGGATTGGATTAACACACCTCCATCCCATTTAAATATCTAGGAAAACATACTGTATAGCTTCAGCTATTTGATTCTAAATGTAATGTAAACATATCCTCAAACATAGGTTTAATGAGAAGTGCTGATTGACAAACAGAGAAATGAGCAAGGCAGTCAGATTGACAGCTCCTTTCTGTAGCAGTGTCAACAGCAGCAAATGCTTCCCTGATCCTTTTATTTTCAGTTTTCTATCTATTGTGTTCTTCCTCTGCTTGCATCACATGCGTGTCCATTTTTTATACTCCAATCCATCACACTTTTCAATTTTCTCTACTGGCGCCTCCCTCATGTTCTTGACAAAGATGCATTAATTGCTGACCAATTCCCAGTGGAGACTGACACATTTAATCTTGCCCTGTAATTTTGAGAAGGAAAAGACAGACTGTAAAAATGTCGCAACTATTACATTTCCTTGCCAATGACCGCATTGCTATTTATTATTCACCGTGGGTGTTATCATATTAGAATGGACAAATGTTGACAGAATCAAATATGCGTTTCCTATTCCACTACAAGAGAATATGCAAGGTGAAGCTACAGTGTAACTATTACATTTTCATCCATTCATCCTCCTGACTGCCACCTTCTGGCATCTCAGATAGGAAAAACAGTGCACCAAAGGTGTGTGTGTACATAGATCTCAACTAGAGATGTTATGAGTCAATTTGTCCACTACTTTGAACTATCTAGTGTCACGGACAGACTTTTCAATGAAGAAGCAGAGCTTGGGGACTCTCTAGTAGGATCTTCAACATCGTGGAATTGAAGTCACAGAGATGGTAAAAAGTCTTCGTAAATGGATGAAATCGTAAGTGGATGAAATCTGTCTCAATTTCACTGTCTTGGTTTGACATATTTCCAAAACTACCTCTGGGCATCAGGGACAGTGCCTCGGGATAGGCAGATAAAGTTCATGGTCCTTCATTGTAAGAGGGGAGATCGGAGTGGGTAAGGATAGGGGGTCAACACTTCTCACTCTTCGGGAAGGGTCTGTTCATTATGAGATTTAATCTCAGATTCAGGGAGAAAAGTGTGGTTATTGTCCTGGCCATGGAATAGTTATACGTCCTCAACAGGATTCTTTAGCATGTGTAGTAGTTAGCACATCCTGGAAGTGAAATGGCCTAATTTGATAGCCTCATGATGGTTCCTCCAAATCTTAGAGACAAGGTGGTTCTGGTGGTTTTGTCAAACTGTAATCTTCATCTCTTTTTTAACATCTGAACCAGGTAGACATTTATGTTCATTCATGCAATCATTTTCCATACCACTCACCCACACAAGGGTAGCAAAAAGTGTTGTTGCCTATCCAATCTTACTCCAGGCACCAGGCACTGGACACCGTGAATTGATGACCAGCCAATCACAGGGGCATTTATGTTATTCTTAATCTAAACTTATTCTCAGTGGTTTCTCCAACAAAAGGAGGTCCTCCATCTGCTCTATCTCCAGGTATTTGTAACTTTTCATTTAGCAAATTCATTAATCTTTTCTTTGGGATACTGGTCCAGCTAAACAACTTCTTCTCAGTCCTTGAAAATATGCTGAAGGCCCTCAAAACAGAGAGCACTAAGAGGAGTGAGGCAAATTCTGGGAATTAAGATATGTTGTAATGTTTGAGAGTCAGGCTACACTTGGGTATTAAAAGTGCAGAGAAGACATATTGACTCAATCATCCCTGAGTGCCCCTGCTCACTGGCTTTCAGACAGAAGGAGCCTTGATGCTAATTATAATGGGAAGACAAAGTCTCCCTAGCGGGCAAGTAAAGGAAAGATATAGCTTCACCAAAGGTATCTATCAATCACAGCCTCTATTTCCGTACCTGCAAGGACATACTTATTTTATCACTTACGTGCTATAATTTGTGGCCAAAATGATGAATAGCCTTCAACAGTATGAAGATAAAGTTTTATTTACAAGAGAACAATGTGTATTTTGTGCTTAACATTGTAAAACACTTCAGTCAGGGATGGAAAAATACGCACATCTATATGTATATATTCATTCATTCATTCTTTTTCTGAATCACTTATCCTTACAAGGGTTGTGGGGGGTGCTGGAGTCTATTCTAACTGTCTAAGGGCATGAAGAAGGGTATACAGCCTGAATTGGTGGCCAACCAATCGCAAGGCACGAGGAGACAGACAAACATTCTTGCTCACACCCATCATAGATATGGGCAATTTAGAGTGTTCGACCAGCCTACCAAGCATTTCTTGGGGATGTGGGAGAATACAGGAGTGCCCGGAGAAGACCCACACAAATCCGGGAGAACATCGAAACTCCACACATTGATGACGAACTTGAAATCGAACCCTCAACTCCAAAACTGTCAGGCTGATGCGCTACCCACTTGTACGCAAGGCCGCATATATACCGAACCATCATTTCTCTTGTTTAGAAGCATACAGCAATTCCTTTATTGAGCTTTTTCATATAATTGGTCAATTGAATAATCAATGATAATTGAGATTATGGCTAAAAAAATGTACTAGTGGAGACCATACTTTATAAGCCTTTCAGCAAACATTGGTTAAATATTTTGCTGCGTTTGCTACTTCCACGGGAGAAGTGATTTGTATTTAATGATGGTTCTGTAACCCATCTATATCCGTGAACCTTGGCAAGGTCGATCAATACCAGTGTCTTTCTTGTTCACTGTGGCAGAGCCATCTCCCTTCAGGCCCTCATTGACAAAATACATGTATACATATGCCTTTAGTACAGTTATTCATTTTTCGCAAACACAACACGAACACAAAAAAGTTACATTATTTTCCTCATGACTGCAGGAAATATTCCCGAAATATGTGCAAAATCCAACACAAACCTGTATCTATAAACAGCAAACAGATGAAAGTAAATAATTGTATTACATGCAATCAATACGTTTGAATGACATGAATTCAAAATACTTTATTTTGAAAACATATTTGTCTGACGGTGTTAAAATAGTAGAGTGTGATAATTATTACACGAGCTGTGCTGTATAAATCTTTGGTTCAACTACCTGTGACCATCAATTTTTTGTTTTACATTTTGAAGTTTATTTACGCTCACACTGACACTTAGGAGCTTTTAAGAGTGTTTAACCATCCTAACCTTCGTGTTTTTGGTCTATGGGAGTTAAGCGGAGTACCTGGAGAAAACCCAAGCAAGCCCAGGGAGAACATGAAAACGCAAGAAAGGAAGGTCAGGACCTGGGATTGAATCCTCGATACCAAGAAGTGCCAGGCTGATGCGCTTACCACTCGTCCAGCGGTTCGCCCATTCTGAAGTTTGTAGATTTAATTAAGTGATTTCTTTGTGTACCATTAGAGGGTGGCTGCCTATAAAACTACACTTTAAAATTCACTCTTTTATTCAATCCCTTTGTCTCTTTGCTCTCTGATGCAACCTGCCAATGACAGTCAACAGACAACTTTATAGCCACTTAAAATATATCTGAGAAGATCCTATTTGGAGATAAACCTCTGATCAATTGTAAGGTGTCATCATTACTGAGAGCTTACACTCATGAAATTAACAATACAATGCAAAACTACAACTAAAAGCTTTTTCTTTTCTTTAATGCAGTCCCAAGCAGGGAGAGATGCCACTTATCTTGATTTATAAAACACGCCTTTTACCGCCAACTCTACTTGAAGTCTGTGACCCAGTTTCCTTAAATTGTATTCACGAAGGTATTTTCTCAGTCCAAAAACCCCCAAAACATTCTGGAATTATATATTGAAATACAAACCATTATCCCACAAGTATCTCAAGCGGTGGAAAGTGTAATCCTTAAGGGTGCATAGAATGAGTGATTTGCAGTGATTTTATACAAAGATAGCATTTGCTATATGTGCTCATAATAGGCCTGTAAGGTAAATGTTAATTAAATCCCAGTGCTACAGATAGGTTCCTAAAACTGTAAAAGTCACTACACATGGGATTTATGGCTCTTTGGAAATAGCTGGATCTTTGAGATCTCTTAATTATAAAGAGCCGTTCAAAAAACATCTCATTTTGGCTCTCTAGTCAATGGCCCATTGTCAAAGTGCATATAGCACGTCCGCCTGACAGTTCTGAGATCAATGGTTCAATCCCACGTTCGTACCATATTTCAGTTTCCTCCCACATCCCCAAAATATGCATGCTATGCTATTAGAACACTCTAAATTGCACCTTGATATAAGTGTGACTGTGAATTGTTATTCATCTCCATGGGTTCTGCGAATGGCCGGTTACAAAATTAAGGGTGTCCCTTGCCTGAACAGTTTGAGATTGTGTTCAATTGACAAGTGTCTGATTACCATTAAGAAAGAATGCAGATGAATAGTGTGTATGGTGTTGAGTTACAATGGCTTTCTGCAATTCTGCAAACTTCAACACAAACTGCCGAGTCGCTTGTCTTCTCTGGTCTGTTTAAGCTTCTCTTATTGTGTATTTTAATCAATCCCCTCTGGGTCAAACTCCTAACTTGTTCACAATAAGATCCTTGTGCCACCAGGTTTACGCTTCAGTAGCCAAAGAACAGGAATTTAATCCAAGAAGAGGGGAAAAAGATGGTGGGGTGGGGGTGGGTTGAATGCTGGATGACAAATGCTAAGCACAATTTTCTTGAAAGGTCAGGTCTCACACAGCAGCCAAACCAGCTTTTAGTTCTTTTCATAACATTGCTTTATATTCATCTTCAGTTCCTGTTTGTATTTTGTGTTTGGAGGTCACCCATTCTTTTGGCAGTTGTGAAAGTTTAGCTTATTTGACAAAACATCAATAATAGCAGGATCATTTGCAAGCACGACCATGGCTAATAACTATTGTTAGAGATGAGAAGAAAAAAATCTGCTTCTCTTGTCCTTTAATCTTTTTCATGTGATGACTGGTATCGGTACTCAGATATGAGACAAATAAAACAGTTCTGTCGTAATGTGTGATAGAATCATATCCTTTATAGTCCATGAGGTATGGCACGGAATGTCATACTGTATGCAAGTTTCCTGCCTGAGGGAGTTGATGGATATGCAGCCACCACCTCTTTCTTCAATTGGCATCGTACTGATCGGTATTTATGGTGAATTTTAATTGAGCTATTTCCCATTTGGAGTAAATGTTTTGAATTATTATTATTATTTTTAGCATTCCGGCCCACGTGCTGCTGCCGAGACACTACTGTTTTGCTCTTGATTGTTTTTCTTCTCTCCCGTTGACTTTTCCATCAAACTGGAGGCTTATAGTGGTGGCTAGTGTTAATGGTCTGTATTTTTATATTTTGTTTTGATTTCCGGATTCACCACCACCCTCACGGTTAAGCTCGCTCACTTTGACCCTGTGATCCAGTCCTCCATGTCATGTGGGAGATGAAATTATTTTTTATCGAAAAACAAAGCCTCTATTTATTTTGAGAACTGATTATTGCTCTCCTTGTAACACACACCAAAAAGCCTTGGATTAATTATTACCCTGGTGAAATCCAGGGTGGTGTTGTCTGGTGTGTGCAAAATTAATGCGATGGTGTTGCCACATACTGTATAGATCGGTGCACACCCACACATGGCTGTAAAAGTGAGGCAGGAATGGGGTACGATAAACGACTAAAGGAAACTTCCTCATAATTGGAAAAGAGTCAAATGTCTAACAAGATTCTTTTTCCACTAGCTTTCCATACAAAAATATCTTTAGTGTATTTTTGAGGGACTGCAAATTCATCATGGATGACAGTAAGCATGGGATTCCAGTTGACCGTGTATTCTTTTTTCTTTTTTTTTACATGATGGAAATGTTTTGGACATGGTTACAGTCAGTGTGACATTCTTCCTATCTAATATCATCTCATTTTCTGAACCACTTTATCCTCATTAGGTTCACGGGGGCTGCTGAAGCCTATCCCAGCTGAATCCAGGCCAGAGTCAGGGTTCCCCTGAATCGGTGGCCAGCCGATCGCAGGGCACAAGGAGACGGACAATCATGCACACTGACTCCCATACCTAAGGGCAAATTAGAGTGTCCAATCAGCCTACCATGCATGTTTATTGGAATGTGGGAGGAAACCGGAGTACCCGGAGGAAACCCATGCAGGCTTGGGGAGAACATGCAAACTCCACACAGGTGGACAGACCTGGATTTGAGCCCAGGAGCCTGTGAGGTTGACACGTCAATCGCTCAACTACCGAGCAGTATTTGAGAAGCTTGTACCCCAATATAAAGCAAATTTGCAGGTGCTCAGAATCTTGTCTGTTGCTTGCCTTACATGCACAAAACCCCTTAGCGCCACATCATCATTCCCTGAGAATGTTCCTGGTTCCCCCTTAGTGGAAAAATAGTCTTTTTTTTAATCATGTGAATAAATGAATGCTCTTCACCAGTCTTAACAATGTGCTGAGTACAAAGGTGTAATCACTACAGTCCTTGGAATAGATCAACTGATTAATAATTTGGTCCGGTGATGAAAATAAATGCTTCCGATGTTACTTCAGAAAATGTTATTATAATGTTGTAATGGTATTTTTTTCTTAAACAGATAATACCCCGCACAGAAAGCTTTAATGTTGCATTTGCTTTGATTATGTACATGCCTAATGTGCTAATTTACACAAAATACGTGTTAAAATGATTACTGGCATGGTAAAAGCTTTTGCCCATCAAGTACTATAGCATTTTCAATCTTGGCAGTGGATTTAAAAGTCATTATACTACTTTTGGATTACTACTGCATTTTGTACTTACAAGGGGATTTAGGCTGCGTGGGGGCAATAAGCGCCAACTACTGATGAACTCCAATAAAATGTTCCATAACTGTGACAAGAGGGTATTCAATTAAAATCCACGATTCACTTTTGGTTTCTTCTTTAATTAGTCAGATTCTTTGCCCGTCTGACTGTCTGCTGTTTACAATTATGAAAGTCCGCCAGCAAATTAAAAACTTGAGCCTCAGTCTGCCAAATAAAAGCTGGAAAATCCACTAAGAACATGAGCAGCTAAACAGGAATTTTAAAACTAATTACGCATTTGGGAATGTACACTCTATAGTCCGACAATGATTATAGCTCCAAAAAAATGGGGCCTGGATTGTGGTAAACATCACTAGAAAACCTAAAGGTTAAACTGAGACCTAAATACTGCTGAGTAATTATCATAATTGAGATGTTTTTATTTTTAAAAGCCTAGCAGAAATACGGTGTGATGGAAACGCAAAGCAAATTGACAATGAACTTTAGAACATATGAGAGTGCAATTTGGAAAGGATGTGTGCGTTGGCGGTATAGCTGCTTAGTGGGACAAACTGATTTGAGTCCATGCACTTCTGTGCTGTCAGATCAAACCGCCTTTTTAGGTAGGAAAGACACCTGCAGCAGCAGTGTCTCCTGTGATAAAGATGCCACTCTTATGGCTTTCCCTCCCTTTTCTAATTACAAATATTTATAAGCGGCTTAACTGTTTGGGCAGGGTTTTTCTTTACCAGTCACTGGCATAGTGGTATCAGGGTTCCAGTGCAGCTGTTGGCTACGATAAGATTGTTCACTTTTTTCCCTCAATTTATTCAATATATTTGTCATATTTTGTTATTTCCACTTGATTATTCAAACTCAGCGACTAGCCACTTTCGCATCAACCCACAAAGTATATGTGATATGGAGAAAGAACACTGTAGAAAACAATCTTTTAAACTTACCGTATGGGTCTTGTTTAACAAAGCATGATGGGAATTACATGAAATTTCTTCTACTTAATTTTGTACCTTATAGCAAACTTGACAATAAGTATCACTACCCAAATGATCGAACATTAGATATATAGTGTTGTCTGTACTACCAATTTTGTAGTAGTGGGTAGCTCCATTTAGATAAAGAAAATGTGCATGTAAAATGAAAAGTGTGCCTAAAGCCAAATTGAAAACCAAACTGTAAAGATGGGTTTGAACTATAATAAATATTTCATGATAGTTAACTGAGTACTGGGAATTATCCAGAACATATTGCATCAGAGTCAAACCAGACAAGAGAGAGAGGTCATTTTATCTTAACAACTACAGCGAGCATTCATCCACACAGCAGTCAGCACTATTCTCCAAGTCGTCTGGTTGCCATTTGTTAAATGTCACTGGTCCACTCAGAGCCAGCCTGAGAAAAAAAAAAGCTGTCAAATTCATGTGTCAAATCTCACAGTTTTAACCACTTTAGTTTGTGATAATGACGATCAATCCTCTATGTTTTTGCAAATGATAAGTCAGGAATGATCTGGGAATAATTTGGCCATGAGACACCATTATGTTTTAAAATTCAGATTCTCTTGATAACGCAATATCTTCATTGTAAACAAGCAAACAGGGCTCTAACAATGATTTGATTTGAATGGATATATAAGTAGGTTAAGGAAAATCAGTTGAAAATCAATGTAAATGCAAAAAAAATCAATCTAAATTGTCATTTAAAAAAGTTTTTTTATTTCAATAGCTTTCATTGAATTACAGAAGCAACAAATGAAATACTAATATAATAGTTGAAGAACCCTTGCATACTACATCATGTTGCGTTAGAGAGCATGAGTCAATATTCATGGTTGACACGTGTATATAAGTGTGTCATTCCCTCGTAGACCAGCTCACCTGTAGATTAATGACTACTGCCGTGGACACAGAACCAGGAGGACTTGTCTAGGTGTCTATTGCAGGAGTGGGTGGAAAGCTGCAAAGCCGAGCATTCTTGTCTGCTCTCAAATCCCGGAAAATGGAATGATGCAGTGAAACTAAAAAAAGCAATAAGTATGTTTCCATAATTTTTAAACTATTTCATGCATATATTCTTTTGCATCCGTTAATTTTGGAATAGACGAACACTGAGGACCACTAATTGCCACATCATACCTGAGCCACAGTGATCAGACAGTAAATAAAATTGCAGGTTCAATTGATGTGCATTTGCTGTAGTTCATTACAATACTTACCCTTTTAGGTGCTCCTCACCATCGACCTTCGGGAAGATGAATAACAAATGAATAGAAAAGCAAAATATTGAAAGAAAAAAAACACTTCAACCATGACTAATTCAACACAAAGGAGAGTATTTTCATAGATGGCTCATGGAAATGCTGGCACATCCTGATTTCCATGCAAGAATCCGTCTTCCTTGTCTGTTCCAAGCCAGGCATTCTGATGCAGCGTGGGAACAGGATATCTTAAGGATGCGGATAGCATAATAACAATTTGGAGGAATAAAATGGGTCTAGAACAAATATCTTCTCTTCTTCACTGCATATATGAATAGTGGTGAAGGTGCTCTCACAATTTTGGTGCATTGATATGTGCGCAGCCAGTCAGAATGGACGTGTACATGCCAGATTTATTTTATTCTCTAAGTGCATCAAACCCTCCAAATCTGAAGTCTCTCAATATTATTACTACAGTGGCCATGAAGTGCAAAACAAAAAGGCAAATCAAAACACATACTATTATATATATATATATATATATATATATATATATATATATATATATATATATATATATATATATATATATATATATATATATATATATATATATATATATATATATATATATATATATATATATATATATATATATATATATATATATATATATATATATATATATATATATATATATATATATATATATATATATATATATATATATATATATATATATATATATATATATATATAAATAAACATGATATTATTGTCCCTCTGTGCAGAACCCTAACATTGACTGCAAGGTGGGTGATTTCGTTCTGAGAATGAAGATGAGTAATAATTACATTTGGTCTTATTAGTTATTCCCCCTTGACTCTGCATGGTCATCAAGATTATGTACGTGGCCCTTCCTGTTTGAGCAAAAATGGATTTGTGTTGCATTAGCTGATGAGGCATATAAATTACATTATACCCACAATGTGATCCTAAGGTCCTTTGATGAAGCATCCTCATGGAACAACACTCCGTTGGTATTATGGCATTTCTGTTATAGTTTGGATTGTGCTTGTTTGGTTTCCTGTGCTCTGTGGGTGTTCCTGTGTTTCCTTATCTTGTCAGTTTATGCTTTATTTTTCACCTTTCTTCATTCGCTTTTTCGTGACGTTAACCAATATACATATTCCAGCCACTGCATCCAGTCCCAGTGTTTCTTGATTCATTTGTTTTTATGTATATAGTTACACTCGAGTGTTTGTGAATGGTTCTCCTGTTTTGTCTGTGCCCTGTAAATAATACAAATTTACTTTTGGTCCAAAGTTACCTGGGCTATCTTCCATCCCCCTATGACCCTGACCAGAATACCCAGAGAACATCCAAGCAAGCCCGGGTAGAAGATGCAAACACCAGACAGTGAGGACCAACCTGGGATTGTACCCACGACCCCCACAAATACATTCTTCTATCCCATCCTTTTAATTTGGCCAGTTTAGACTTATAAATATTCACTAAAAGACTCCCAGCAGATTTTGTTTTTTTTATGTTTTGTTTTTGTGGAAAACCGGTTAAAGTGATGTCTGACTAACGAAGAGCACACAAGTGCTCATACCTTCCTTTCACCATCTTCCTTATTCATTATGCAAATGTATTTTCTCATTTTTTGTGTCCATCAGTTTGCCAGCAATCCTCCAATTACCGGCATTTATTTAATCATTAACAAGTGAGAATTACTAGTAGTAGTAGGTAGTTTGAAATTGATTTGTGACCATAAGAAACAAATCTTATTTTTAGTTAGCGTTAGCATGCCGGCCTTACAGTTCTGGGGGCGAGGGTTCAATTCCAGGTCGGCACACAAGGTATGGAGTTTGGTGGCAGGGAGCCCAGTCACCCGCCTCCACAGCCATCCATCTGGACAAGGAGCCCCCCACCCCCCACACCCCATCAGGAGCCACAGCAGAAGAAGAGTGGCATCTACCTACTACCCTATTATTACGTTTTCCAGATTGGCAACAATTCACCTGCAACTATGAAGGGATTATGAAGGAGAACAGTACAGTGTATACCTTATAATAGCAGAGCCAAGCCAGGGAGCAATGCAGAACTTTTTTCCCTTGCCCCTCGTCAAAGCTCCCAAATTGCAGAGTATTTAAGAGACTATCTGTGCAGTGTGAAAGGGATTAAAACTGTAGCACCAAGTGCTTGTTTTGAAAAATAATCACAATTGTTTCTCATCCCTAGAACATCTCTTTTCAAACAGAAGATCATAATTACTAAGCAACAAATTAAAGATCCAGGATTGTCTTTGTCTCTGCACAGAAGGACTCCTATTAGACATTTTATTTTTTGTATGAATAATATTACTTGTCTCACCTTGAATGTGAGCAATTACTACATTTCATCAGTAAGTTCTTCTCTTCCTAAGTTTGACTGGTACACAAATCTCTGTGTTGTCTTCTCCGCCTATAAAGCTGATTTTAAAATCACTGTCATTTCATTTGCTATGTAGTGCAAATGGCACGCAGAAAAACATGCTAAACAAATTCACAGCTTTCTCTCCTTTTCCTCGCTCCCAGGCTTCCTCTCTGAGCCGCCACTTGTGTTGCTTCTGTTTTATAGTGACAAGACACGACCTGAATACGAAGGCCGTAATTCTTGACAGTCTCCCTTTATTTGTCTCTTATCGCCCTGATAAGATGATTTTCACTCTCTGGGTTTGTCACATCTTGGCAGTGGATGGCCTGGTCTCATTTTGTCTTTCTGTTGTGGGACTGCTATCTTCCAGACGGTAAGCACACACTGCTCTTTTTTCCCAGAGAGTTGGAAAACGTAAGATGATAATGTGAAGAGGCCATTCTGCCGAACAAACAAAGAAGGCATTTGGGGAATAATGATACGTGATGGTTTGAATAATTTTTTGGTGAATATAATAAGAATGACTAAATGTCTCATTATGCCCTCTATTTCAATTGACCTCCTATGAGAATGGCAGAGAAGGACTTCTTAAAGCTTATTTTTGTTCATCCTGTATTATTTCTTGTGTTAACATGCAAATCATTAATAAAAACTACAGATAACTTGGCTGTGGTCAGAATATGCATTAAAAATTAACACGCAAGACACCATTTGAGTAAAAAACAGCATCATGACTCAAAGGGGATTTAAAATAGGTCAGAAACTATGTCTACAAGTCCCATAGTCCCAAACCATTGCAATGTTACATTCCCATTCAATTCTGCAGTCTGTGCATTGTGTTGAGCAAAATAAAACTCTGTATCTTGATAATAATTGATAGTAAGGAGCCCATAGAACAGGTCATTCAGTAATTAATGTGAAGTTAAACTTTAAAAAGCTTGAAACTACTCAACTTCAGTGTATAAAGAAACATAAGCACCTTTGATTACCTTGCCATCTATTGGACACTACATTGGGTTGACCCTGAAAGAAATGAAATGCAAAGATATACTACATTCTAAAGGTCTAAATATGAATTTTTGATGCAATATACACTTGAGAAAGATGACACTTCAACATTGCCTGTATAACAATGTGGACTCTGCAAAAGCAAACAACTACACCTGGTTACTTACAGCCCACGGATAGAAATAGACAAAAAGGGCATACAAATACATACACCCCTTACACACATAATTTATTCAAGTTAGAACCTTGTAAAATAACTTTGGGCCAATAATACTGGTAAAATGTAAAACACTTTTATGTTAGTGTTTTGGCTATAGATTCATTTGAAGGAACATACATTGGTCGACATGCTCAGCTTTCAGCACACTCAAATAGTCGACAAGAATTGAAGTGCAACACCGTAGTTTCTTTCCACCAAAAGCACATGTGTAAGTATATCGTGTCAGAAGAATTATCGTGAATAGATAAGGATCATAGGGAGAGTTGGAACCTAACCAAACTATTCATAATGAGTGGATGTGATAAGGTTATACATTGATTAGCTTCAGCAATATGATCACTAGTTTACATTAATAGTGCCAGTACCTAGATGTGGCAAACAAAAGTAATATCGCTGAAAAGCTGTCTCATAGTAATATGAGTTTCAAAAGGGAAGAGACAAAATAGCAGCTTTCATTCTGAAGGCTGCAGTTTGAGTGGGAGTGACACCAACCAAATGAACGGACAAAAATGGACAGAGTAAAAAACACAGATGCAAATGTGAGCATGGCAATTTAAAATGTTTGTTTTGTTGGTTTCTCGGGCAGCCGGGCGGATGTGTGGTTAGCGCGTCGGCCTCATAGTGGGGGACCTGGATTCAAATCCAGGTTGGTCCATCTATGTGGAGTTTGCATGTTCTCCCCGGCTCTGCGTGGGTTTTCTCCGGGTGCTACGGTTTCCTTCCACATTCCAAAGATATGCATGGTAGGCTGATTTGACACTCTAAATTACGCCTAGGTCTGAGTGTGAGCATGAATGTTTGTTTGTCTCCACGCGCCCTGCGATTGGCTAGCCACTATTTCAGGGTAACCCCCCCCCCCCCCCCCCCCGAAGTCAGCCGGGATGGGATCCAGCACCCCCCGCAACCCTTGTGAGGATAAAACAGTTTAGAAAATAAGATCAGAGATGAAATGAGATTCACGCCCAATTACACGCACCAACATGTAGTGACACGTGATAACATTTTGACGAAAAAATATTCTGTTAAAATTCTATTCTAATGACAACATCATGTATGCTTGGCCATGTGTTTTAGCTGAAATCTAGTTTCTAGGTAGACTCAATCAACTGTCATTATACTTTGAGTAAATATGTGATATCGCAGATTACGCACACACTAGTTGTCAACATGATACATGTTCCTCATTTATTTTTATTATGACCAATAATATGCCTGTTTCTGATTTGAAACAAAATTCAGTGGGCCTGCATTGTTTCACAGAAATCTTAATGGATTAATTAGATTCTCTCTAATGACTCTCTAAATTACAGACAACATGACTGGAAGCAGCTGTTTCTTCCTCTTTGCCTTTCTCTTGTGCATCCAGTTCATTTGGTTACTACTCTACATGTTGCACCAAGGCTCTGTCCAGACTGCAGGCACACTTTACAAACAACAAGGCAGTTCTAAGAAAATATGACACCTTTACCTGTTATTCCTGTCAGGCTATTCTATTCGTCCAGTGACATTGTAGTAAAATTCAGTGTATTACGAGGCTCTTCCTCTCCTCTCACGGTCACTTTGGATTTAACTGGCATAACACAGTTGAGAAAGAATAATTGAAATCCTGTGTCCATTGCATGGATGCTACAACTTAACACATGAAATGTGACAGAAACAGCTGAAAATATGTACTAGGCATGATAAAAAACATACACACAAAAAACCTTCAACATCAATTATTCTCTCATGACTTAAAAAAATGTAAGTTATTGCTTATTAGTGAAGTTTCCCTGTTATCTCCATATGAAAAAACATGAAGGAAGAGTCTTGATCTTCCCCTTCCGCTAGTCTAATACGATGATGAATGAAAATAAGTCCAAGGAGTCCACACAGTATGCAATCATCCAGTGAGAAGTCATGCAAAGTTTACAGATGTTACCATCTGCTGCAGCTCAGGTTCTTAACGAGAAAAAAGCAGTCCTAGAGAGTATTCCTTTGCATTAAGTTTTAAAATCACACATGTTTTGCGGTAAACAAACCTCATACTATACTTGAACTGCTGTGAAAGAAACGCTGTCATATTGTTACGAAAACTATTCATTCCCCACAACAGCTAATACTCTTTATACTGCGTATTTTGAGTTTGAATCTAAAAACGTCATGTCCCGATGTACATGCAGGTATGCTTCTTTTTTTGCGTGAAAACAGTCACTTTATACTAACTTTGGATTTAAATGTAGTCAAACACTGATCTTTTCTTTTGTAATATCTATTTTTTTAGGTGCATACATAAGAGGCTTTGACATAGTAAACAAATCTAACCTGCAGTACCTTCTAAACCGTTTGGAGGGCAGTGGAACTCTGTTAAAGAACCCTGCACCATTAAGTCGAGAGTGGAGTTGGAAAATTGGTTTCTTTGAATTCATTCCCTCATTAGGTTCCATGCATTGCATGAATTACTGTGGCATGCGGCCATTAAAGTCCCTCTTTCTGTAAACCGCCTAGCTCAAAAGTAAGGACTGTATGAATGCATACTGAAATCCGACCCTATTCACTGAAGGCATATTTGGATTCATGCAATCAGAAACATCGATAAAGGAAAATGGAATCGTGGCAGTGAATTTTGAAGTGTGTGGCTTAAAAGCCCATTTCTCTATCAAACTATTTGGACTAGTCCTATATTCAAAACAACACTGAGAATTTTGGAATCATGCATTTGGGATGAACATCTCTTGACATTTCCTTGCTAATGTTATGACAGCTTGTTAGCGGATTCATTCCATGGGAGTTGACAGCATGAATAGAAGTTTGCGTCTCCAGGCTGTGCCCTTGTCCAGGTTGCTCGCTTTTATGTCAAGGAGACTTAATTCACAGTGATGAGCAATCATTTGTGGGGTTAAAGTGCAACAAGTAACGGGACCTTTGTGCTGGCCTTTGTCATGGATCTTTTTATCACCTCTACCCCTGAACTCAACCGTGATGACTGATTACCTAATCCATCTATAAACATCATTTTTAAATATGATTGTAAGAACTATTGCAGAATAATATTTTTCTCTCCATTTGCTTGACTTATATCAGGAGGAGGAAATGTTGTCTTATTTAGGAAGGACCACAAGAAAAAGAAGAAAAACATTTTCAATATAGCTGCAACCTTTACTTTTATTTCCTTGGTTGTCATGGTGAACAAATAGCTCAGCCTTAAATCATGTAAACCGTGACAGAAGTATTGGGATTTTAATTGCGGGAAATTACTGCTGGCAGTCCTCATACGGGAGGAACAAATAGCCTAACAGTTGTCCCTCTTTGCCTCCCCTGTGGTTGATAATCAATAGAAGACAGGACTGCCAACTATTGACTGAGGAGAAATGAATGACACTGCTCCCAGAGGATCCATTTGAATTTTGACAGGCAGGTTTCAAAGGTCTTGCCTTCCTTTGGTGGTGCCCCAAAGAAGCTTTTCACAGACACAGGGGATGCAATAAAATCAGCTGATGCAGGGAAATAAGGGGACTGAAATACATTAAGCTACAGACTCTTAGAGATCAGGTGTAAGCACTTTAAATCACTGCACATACACAATGGGAAAAAGACACTTCGGCAGTCTTATTCATGTATCTATCCTTCAAGAGAGCTGCGTCGATGAAATTGAACTTGTGAAACACACTTTGGTAAACTATCGTCAACCCAAAAGACAAATAGCCACCCCGTCTAGTTGTATATTGCCAACAATCCCATATTGTCTTGCTCCTCTGTTCTAAATTTTAATGCACTGCTTCCTATCTCGTAGTATATGACATCATAAAATGCCTGCTGTTTTCAACTGTCATCAATGAATATTTCCCACCAATTCAGATAGGTTCTATCTTCCAAAATGAAGACTGTTTAAGGTAGTATTTATATGGCTGTGTTTTGTACATTATGATTGTGATATCTCAGTCATTTGGTGCTCATTTGTGTGACTTTGGCTAAAAAATGAGAGAGAAGCTCTTCATTTACTGCACTTCTTCTAAGTGATGATGCAGTAAGCCCATTAGCCAAACTGAAGACGGGCTGATACACTTGCTTGTACTGGATGATACCTTTATTTATTACAAGCAAATTAAGACACCTGTATAGGCTGGAATAATAAATGTGGCACATGGAAAAACGAATTGAATTTGATATAATCACTCCGTTATTGAATAGTTCTTTACGCTTACTTGGCAAGCAGAATGTCTATCTAAACACAACATATTTTGAATTATGTTTATGATAATGCTGTCATGCTTGTGTTCTTCTATTGTGGTGAAGGAGGAAGGTTGAAATAAAGCAGGCAACAATGGATCTTCTCATGCAAACTTACTTGTTTCTAGCACTAGGTTTGGGACAGCACAACAAATGCTTAGCATTGTCCGTGCATCAAGTCAGTCAAAACAACCAACATATCTTTTGATGGAAAATATTAACCCCAAAACTGGATAGTATTCACCTATACACAAAACTAGGATTATCTCATTGGGTAAGTAACCCCAACATCAATAAAATATTTCTATTTCATTATTATAATTATTCTGCAATTGGCTGGTCACCAATAAAGGGTCCCCCCTGCCCAAATTCAGCTGGGATTTGATTCGACAACCCCCGCATGACCCTAGTGAGGATAAAGCGGCTCAGAACATGAATAAATGAATATTATTATTATAATTTTTTTTCAAAGGGCAAATTTGCATGGAGTGATCTTAATTGAGTTTGACACATGTGAGTGATAGCTGACTAAATACTTTTTTAGCCGTTAGTATTGTCACAAACCTCCCGGTCATGTTGATGTTTTAAGCGTTGCAAAGACAGTACACATAGAGCAAGATATCAAAGCTAAATGTCTCTGATGTGTGAAACAAACTATCATGGAGTGCATATTTTTCCCCGAAGCAGTATGTGTCCTCTGTTTGTTGTTTTCATGGCAGTTGGTGACAATGCGAGAAGCGTAATCATGCTGCACCGTGCAATTTCTCAAGCTTGAGTGAGTAAAAATTTAAAACAGTTGCCAGAGACTTTGTTCCAAATCCCACAACGTACTTAACCATTTGGATGGATAATGTCTCTACTCTTACAAAAAATTACTGTCTTCCAATTTCTTACCCATACAAGAGGAAAATACATTGGTTGTGCTGAATTGTTCATTCTGTTTGGGCCAAAAATCAGGCATGTTTATGATCATTTTTATGTATTATGTTATAATGGATGAAAGTGAGAAAACAAAATACTGAATAATATGAAAATCAATATACAAAGTAACAATGACAGCACTAAGGAAAATTTGTTGAATTGCGACTGTGTGAGACCAACAATAACACAACGAAGAATGAAAGAAATCAATGAACCAAGCAAAAATAGTTGACAAGATGACAAGAAACTGCTGAAAAGACTGGCTGAGGGGCAGCTTACTGGTTAACATTAGGGTAGAGCGGATAAGAAAAGGTGGAGATAAAAGTCTAATCTAAAAACAAGACAACAGCTATAAGTGTGGGAGAAAAAATAAAAAACACAAAACCAAATCTAGCCTTTAAAAAGGAAAAAAAAAGGATGCAGAACATGACGTTTCAAGTCAATTTGAATTTTAAACTTTGGATGGAAATCATTAAAATAAACCCATTCAATAGTCTTAAAATTTAAGTAAACTGGTCTACAGTTAAATAGTTAAAAAAAAACTTAACAAAACATTTTTCTGTGGTGTTTCTGAACTCATAGTTTAATGTGAACTGAATGTGGCAGGCAGTGAGGGCCTCGGGAAAAGTAAGGGTGATGCAATTTAAGTTGTAAAATTTTGAAAGCTACCTTTTGCATAACCTACATTATACTGGTATTTTTAATATATCTCATACCCTGATCCACATTTTGCATTGAATAATTCTATTAAAACCTTTTATTTCGATTAGCTGGATAGGAGTAACTTGGTTGATACTAGAAATAGCAGAAAAACAAAAAGCTAATGGATGGAAATAGCATCACATTATCAGATTTAACGCTGTTCAAGTAACCATTGTCCTCCCATGATTCAAAAGCCAAAATCATCATGTTTTCTTTTCCCTTGCTGACTTTAGGGGGTATTTCCAAAGACAGGAGATTATCTGACTGTCATTACCAAAAATCGGTCCCAATGTGATACTTTTAAAGAACAATTTCTGTTGCAGGTTACACGTTTGACTTATCTGATTTACCTAATTGCGACTGAACCATCTTGTTTTAATGCTGTAATTCCGAATACTGTAGCTCTGGGGCTAATAAGTTTTATTTTTGACCATTCTCTGCTAAGGAAGACTTTATAAACAATGTATACTGGGAAAGCCAGTGAGGCCTATTACTTAGAGTTCCAACTGTTAAAAATAACAGCTCCTATTATAACTGATGTACTAATTCATATTTTTAATTTGACGTTGATAACAGAGTATTCTGTATTGAATTTAGCTTTTAATGGGAAAAAAAAGCTCCAGTGGAGGTTTTATAATTTATCGGCCAGTTTCCAAACTGCTTTCCATATTTTACCTCACAGGTTAGTGGAGAGACATATGCACTCTTGGAAAGAGCCACATGTGGCTCCCGAGCCATAGGTTCCCTACCCCTACCCTATAGATGGTAAGCTTGCCTGTACTACTCTTGTTATTGATCTTTTAAGGCATTTGACAAGGCAAATCACCTGTTATCTTGTAATTGGTTTAAGAATTATTGAACTAACAGATCTTGGCACTACTGGATGATGGATGAGTGTCTGTCATTTTTTTTATCCATGTTATTTTCCCCAAAGATGGATCTTATGTTTCAATAAAATTTCAAATAACTCTACCTGTTTATAGATAGATACAGTTGGCAATGTCAACCAAACAATATAATGTATTAAGCTATAAAATAATGTACTGTATGAATGGTAATTCACCACTCAAAAAGACTTGTTGTTGTAGGCATGTTTTGGTTGTCCCGCTTTCTTTCCTCATTTCTAAAGCACACACTAGATCTACTGAAGACTAGTTGTTCTAAATGTGCATGTGAATGGTTGTCTTTGTGCTGTCCGATTGACCGACAAACAGTCGAGGATACACCCTTCCCCTTGCCAAAGTCAGCTAAGATATGTGCCAGCGCACTAGTGACATTAATGAGGACAAGCAGTAAAGATAATGGATGAAAGGACTTATTGTGAAACCATTTTGTAACACCAGTGTGACTTACACGGCTGTTACTAGACAGCATCAACATATAGTTATTAAACATTCTTAGAGATAAACAGCTGGCTGTGTCTTTGAAGAACTAGGTGGAAAAAGGACAATAGGTCTGCTTGATTTCCACTTACTCATTAAATTTAGGAAAATGATTAAGCCTTGTATTCTTTTCAAGGTTAGTGTTATATCCATTCCTTATCTTCTTCCCTTTGCTATGAGAAGACTCAAAACACTTCCCTTTCTAACAATGTCACCTTGTAGGAAATATTAATTTGAATGGTATAATCAAGCTCTAGAAGAATGAGCATGTTCACTTTTTTAAACAATCCAAGTAAGACACATTTAGCTTTTGGTACATATTTCCATTCAATTGTTTGTGGTTCCTAGGATGGTATTTCTTAGTTGTGTTTTCTTTTTAACTCAAATGAGTTATAAAATAAAGGTAACAGAGTAAGCATAATCGACCGACGGCGGTCGATCAGGTTTTTTATTTTATTTTTGTGACTATTTTCATCGTATACTTCCTATGACGCGAAAAGCTGCATTAAAGAAAGCCAAAAGTTGGTCTGTTATCGTCAGAATCGGAAAATATCGCTACATTAGTCATCTAGTGACGTCAATTAGTGACGTCAACCAGCCAATCATGAATTTTGCGACACAGACGTGACGCAGACACTAACAGAATCTTCCCTATCAACAACCTTCGGTCTCACCCCCTTCGGGGCTTCGAACCTCCGGTCGAATAAATAGCAAATATAGTCAAGAAAGTGACAACGTTATAAATGATACATATTCTTTAAAATTTTTTTTTTCTTTGAAACAATTGTTTTGCAAAGAATACGCAAATAGCATTAATGAAAGTATTAGAGAACGTTGGCACTCTACCTAGTATTTTCTTTGGTAATCTGAACAAAAATTACCCCATGCTTCCGAAGCCTCTTCTATTAATTGGATTATAATGATGTTCACTTCATACGTACCATGTGGTCAAGATGCTCCCATAAGAGCCCAATGAGATTGAAATCTGGTACTACTGTGCTTGGCACTCTATCAAATACAATACCAGTGGCCTGTGACTTCACTATATCATTTTTTTTTTATTTGGAAGTGTGCTGTTGTAAGATGAAATAGGCACCAATCAAGAGCTGTCTGCAGGGTATTGCGTGACGTTTGAAAAGGGAGTGATATCCATTCTTATTTAAAATCCCTTTCTCTGTACAAACAGCCCATTTGACCAGCACCACAGAAAACCAAAATATTCCCATTCACTATGCCTGAAAGAGGGTGTCAGGCACTCTTCAGATGCTCTCCAAGGGAAAAGGGATTTTGAATAAAAAAAAGGTTATCACTCCATTTTCCGGGCCCGTTCCACACTCTTTGGACAGCACTTGATTAGAGCCAATTCATCGTACAGCAGAACAAGGATCCAAAGCACATTTACAAATTATGCAAGAACTATCTTGGGAGCAGGCAGCTAGTATTCTGGAATGCAGTGACCAGATCGCAACCCCATTGATTTAATGTGGGAGGAGCGTCACTGTTTGGTACATGTGAAATGCTCGTTAAAATAATCCACTTGCTCAAGTTAAAGCAAAATGAGCATTTTTATAGACAATAATTATTACAAGAAAAATAATGTCTCGCTTTCTCAATGTATACAGCAACTATACTCATGAAATTGAAAAAAGTGCATTTTTGACTGTGCAAGAAAACCATGAAATTGTCTAGGTGACCCCAAACTTTTGAACGGCAGTGTAGCAGAACAACAGACACCTGAGAGAGATCTGTGTGTAATCCCTTTGGACTTCACAACAGGCTGACAAGGACAGTGAGCTGTGATGATCGAGAAGGTGTATTACTTTTTAATAGTGTTTACTCTTTACTGTGGGTTTGTGTGGGTCTGTACATGGCAGAGCCAAGATATGGTGATAAAGTAAAAAGGGAGTAGTTTGTGTTTGGAAAAGTGTATTGCTCTCCTTTGCATTTTCATTACCCCTGCAATTATAGTGTCTGTGTCAAAATAAAAAGACAAGTGAATTAAGTATGAACACAAGCTCATGTGGGAGTGATTTTGAAAATGTGCTGTAGCTTTTAATGAGGAAGGATTTTTGCTGAAGATGGCATCTGTTAATCAAATTTTAACTTGATTATGGAAGTGCAGATATTCAGTAAGGAGATCTTTCCTCTGAATTCTGATCTATTTACATTCCTTATCATTGTGTTCCTGGCGCTGTCTAGGATCATTCTAATGAAGCTTGAGCTTTATTATCTGACAAACCCAATAATGTAAATCCATCATAGCAACTGGGATACTGATTGCATTACAACATTGTTTCTCAAAATTAAGTTATTGTAATGATTTGATTGTTCTATGATATGCATAGCAGCACTATTTTCCACATTATAGACTTTGAGGGAGCAATCCACGACCCCCTCCCAAAAATAAATAAAAATTAAAACTATTAGCATGACCTTAACCTACAGAGCAACATTCATTTTGGAGAAGAAATTTAGAAATGGTCATTCAATTTGATGTTTTCTCGCACTGCTTCTCTCCCGGTTCCTCAGGGTCGAGCGACAGTAGGTACAAAACATGATTTACGTTAATTAAAAATGTTAAATTACAAATAATCCAATTACTTTCACTTGTCTAAAGTAACATACCTAACAATTATTGATATTAATATACATTCAAATCAATTAGTTACACTTTGCTTATATTGCTGGATGAATTTATTCCGCCCCCTCCTCTAAAAATAGACAGAACAACACATTGGCATAGATAATATCCAGGCAGCCCAGTGGAAGAGTGGTTAGCGCACTGGCCTCATGGATCTGTGATCGAGGGTTCGATCTCAGGTGTGTCCTCACGTTGTGCAGTTTGCTTGTTCTCCCCAGGCTTGTGTGGGTTTCTGTAGGTACTGCGGGTTGTCTGTCTCTCTGTTCCTTGTGATTGGCCGGCCACCAATTCTGGGTGTCCCCTGCCTGGTGCTTGGAGTTAGCTGGGATAGGCTCCAGCACCCCCTGCAACCTTTGTGAGGATAAGAGGTTTAGAAAAGAATACATTTTGGCAAAAAATGTGAATATGAAATGTAAAATGGGATAATAATATACTTTCGGTTCACATTTGGACTTTGTCACTATTTGTTTAATATTTGGATTTCTGTCACTTTTGTTTGTGTTTCAGGATGGACATTGAAAGATTGAATGCCCCCTGTAGTTGAGCTTTCTTCCAGTTGAGACACTGTGAGAATATAGCTTTGCTTGCATGTGTAAACAAGAACAGAATAAAAGTTTTCTTTCAAAGCTGCTTAAAATGGGGTAGGTCACAAATGTTTTTCTACTGTCAGAACTAATAGCTGCACTGAGCCAACACACATTCACTACTGAAGGTTTTGGTTGAGATGAGGCAACTTTTGTATTCTGCACATTAATTTCTGTAAAAAGAAGCATTTCTGACAGAAACTACATTAATGGACCCATTTCAGCTTAAAATCTATATTCTTTACCACATTCGCCAAGGTGCAGAGGAAAGGAACAAGCATTGTCTATGAGATAATGTGTCAGGTTTATTACCTAACTGAGGGATTAAAATGCGCAATAAAGAGACTAGAGACATCTGTAAATTTTGCTCAGGAAGAGAATGCCAGACACTGACCAGTTACAATCTAAAATTTAGTTCTGCTCAGCCTCTTTGCACTCACTATTTTAGTAGACAAGCTCATGATGTCATATTTGGTGCAGGCAGTCTGGGTTCGATTCCCAACCCGAAACCCAAAAAGACGCAGGGTAATCTGGTGGACTACTCTTAATTGGCCTTAAGTATGACTGTGTGTCATTACATCAATTGCCTGGAGTTGCAACATTGAAGATACTATTTCTTCTAAACAGATGATATTGTTTCACATGCAAATTCACAGACATTAAAAACTTGGCCAGATTGGACCAGTAATGTCTAATTGATTCAATTCTGTTTTATATCAACCCCTTCCTCCTACTCCCAAAGGAATTTTTGAAAATAGCCATATCATTTAACAATACTCCCTCCCTTATTATCCAGAGCTACATCCACACACCCACATATAGTGAGTGGGTGTGCAGTCAAGCAGCAACAAATACATTTTATGTCAGCTAGCCAGAGTACCTGCTTTGAGTTTGCCAGACACTTGTATTATTTTACATTTCTGTATATTCAGGCTGTCTCTGGGTTATGTGAGTGGGACATGGGGGTGCATTTGCTAAGAGTAGACAGAAAATGAGAGATTGTCGTCACAGCCGGAAAGCTCTCCCTGAATGATGGCGGTTCTCTCCAAATAGCTCCCTGTCAAGTCCAAATGAGAGATTTCAGACATATGGTGAGGGAGTGCATGATTTGGAAATGTTTTTGCATTCTGCTTGTTTCCTCTCTCAGACAATAACTTTAAAAGTAAGTTGGCTGACCTTCAAAACTGAGAAAAGTTGATGGCATCAATTCCTTCCCGGACATGTATTAAGTTAATTGATGAGAATATATGCTCTTTTTCAGTTTGGGACATTTTGTCTTGTGCTCAAGTAAGATACCGAGTACAGTTAGTTGTGTGCATTCTCCTACTGTAAAAAGGGTAAGTAGGTCTGCTATTAATGGACATTCTTGCCAAATGAACCCCATATATCAGAGGTGGCCTAACTATTCCAGAAGGATCTACAGTATATGGAAGATTTTGTTCCAACGGATCCAGCATGGACAGTTTGTCCAATGAACTTTCTGCTTCAACAAGCTGTACCTGACGGCAGTTAACTGATTATACTTTCAAGACACCGGAATGGTCGAAATGAATTGTCTTAATTGGTTGGAAATGTGCGCCCAATGCAGCTCTTGAGTACAGTCATGCTGTTTATTACATACACATTTCAAGACTTATTGATGTGTGTTTCCATGTTAATGAAACTTTAAATTAATAAAATTTGTTTTACCCCACCTACCGCCAGTAGTTAGCTGGGATAGGCTCCAGCACCCCCATAGTGAGGATAATTTGTTCAGAAAATGAATGAATGAAATAAATTTGTCTCTGAAAAATCTCTATGACCTCAGATTTTGAGGAAATCACATAGTCCTATTATACTTTACGTTAAGGCATATTCACAGAGTCTGGTCCAGACCAAATATCCGGACCCAAGCATGCCATGGTCCGGTTCACTTTATATGTGAAAGCGACTACACTGTGTTTTAGGCTAAAGATGAATTCACACACCAATGTGTATGTAACAGGCTTCTGTAGCCACAGGCATTATTAAAAAAAAATTGTTTGGATAGCAGTACATTGCCTAAAAATCCCTGTGGTTTGACATGGAGTGATGGGGAGACAAAACGTCTTCTTGAGATTTGGGAAGATATTAATTAATGATTCCCCAAAATTCTGTCATTTGCTTGTAGTTTGAAGAAATTATACATATAAATATTAGCATGAGAAGGAGCTCAGTGATTGCTTACTTCCTTATTTTACCATCATAACTGCCCAGACTGTTTTGTCCATTGATTAAGCGATATTTGTACATGCATGCATTTGTAGACAAATCCTGGATTGCTTGCAAAAATTACACTGTGACAATTAACCACATAAAAAAAGTCCAGACCATGTTTCAACAGGTGTAAATTTGTTAAATTACTATAGCCCATTAACTCAGAGATATGGACATGATATACAAGTTATGTCTGAATTTGTGCATTTCATTTTATCTTTAAACATAACTCTGGATAGTTTGATGTCAACTGAATGTGAAAAGTAAGCTTCAGGTCCAGCCACTGATTTTCAAATTGAGTTTAAGTATAACTGCGGCCATTCAAGGACAGTGAAGCGCCTTTCCCTGAAGCCACTCCTACTTTATTTTTGCTATGTACTTCTGGCTGTTGTCATATTGAAAGGTGACCCGTTGTCTGAGTTCAAGAGTCTGTCTGCTCTGAAGCAACATCTCTCCCGAACTGTCTCTCGTCCCCTGTCACTGAGAGGA
Organism: Stigmatopora nigra; assembly: GCF_051989575.1. Taxonomy (NCBI): domain Eukaryota; kingdom Metazoa; phylum Chordata; class Actinopteri; order Syngnathiformes; family Syngnathidae; genus Stigmatopora; species Stigmatopora nigra. The sequence continues at coordinate 16,366,775 of NC_135509.1, read as the reverse complement.
GCAGCGCCCATCAACACCATACTAAAGTAGAGTGGTTCTTAACTTTGTTGGCGCTACCGAACCCCAGTTTCATATGTGCATTCACCGAACCCAACTTTAGTGTAAAATAAAATATGATTTTTTCAAGTTCGAGCTATATACATTCTTGGAGCACTGATTGGCTAAGCAATGTTAGGTGATCATATTCAGCCGGTGATCGTCAAGTGGAACATGTTATTGTGTATAGACATGATGAGTCGATGTGTCTTGACCTCCGTCGCAAAGGCTCCACCTGATCCCTGGGGTTCGATCGAACCCAGGTTAAGAACCACTGCTATAAGACTTGAGGAACACCAGATAGGGGATTCATTTGTTCAAGTGCTTGTCTCACTTTATGAATAAAGATTTGTTTTTCTTTTTACAAATGTGTTTTGAGTTTTGAAATTGAGTTCCCAGATGGGTGATTTAACCAATGTAATGTAAACTAAACTGATCTAAACGAATCAATTAGAATGTTATATATTTGCATTTTCCTAATATGTGGCTGGTAACCAGTATGTCATGATAACTTAAGATTTTAAATTGACAAACCACAAATTCCTAGGTTTCTTGGGTAAGTTGTAATTTTGAGTATTTGTAACTCAGAGTGCACTGATCAAGTGTTTGGCGGATTCTTATAAAATGTGAGGTATATGTAATCGGATGAGCTTGATAAATATGTCAGATCTTGTCTGCCAATCAATCACATACCTAAATGCTAGTCACTCATTTTAGTCCATTACACGTTACTGTTATTAGTTAGTAGCAGTAGAAGCCTGGTGATGGTATTTTTTGCTTTCAAGTTGAAGTGCTGCAAGAGGTCATTTACTATTATTGCATGTATGATTGTCAAATAATCTGAGTTCTTATTCATATATTTCTTATTTTTAATTTTAGTTTACCCCTGTGCCATTTCATGCTCTTCCATCAGGCCTCCAGCATGATTGGTGTTCTTCCTATACCAAGTGACAGTTTAATTACTGTTAAAAAAAGTGACAAATAAAAATATTAGACCAGCTTTTTCCTTTCTCAGTATGAAAACCATGTCTGGAAAATTAATTCGTGGTTAAACTTTCTTGTAAGGCGTTGTTAGAATCAATATTTTCATCTCTTCCCCACTACAATTATTTTGATAGAAAAACGAGCGGCATGAGAGATAAAATAGGAAGAGAAAAGGCTATTATAGAGGAATGACTCCACAGTATCTCCTGGAAGATATGTTTGCTGAGATGGCGTAAATGAGAAAACAATGGCAGCCTTTCTAATGTTTCATTACTGTAATGGTTAGTACTATCATGGCCTTCAAAAGAAAAAAAAAACAACAACTACACAACTGCTATCCCCTTTCAGGCAATTCATTATTAACCACCAAGTAGAAGTCTCTGCGGCTTGGACAGAGAATCAAGGACAAACAAATATTGTTGTGCTGCCTGTGCCACCTTTAATACAGCAGTTTTCTGTATCCAAGATCTGTGGAACTGATATTACGAGTCACGTATCAAGGACACTGCTTGTAAAAAAAGTTCTTACAATAGATTACTGAAGCAAAGAAAGTATGATTTGTCCTTTTACAAATGAAGAAAATGTTTGTAAAGGATTTCCTTTTTAACATCCAAGAAACCCTATAGAATAAGGAAACCAGGTATAATAACAATTATCCGTTCTCTGGTACAGAATGTTTGTTTATATGATAGAATATCCTGAAGAATGCTGTCATTATTTCCCTTTAACATCTGTGTATTATCTGAATATTTCACATGTAAAGTATTTAATTATTATAGCTAACCATATCGTAGCCCTCATAGTTACAGTTGTATTCAGTGGATTGCAAAATTTCTTTTAAAGAATGGAGACTCTAGGCTGATTGTATCTTTTCTTCTTTGCTTTATTATTTCCATATTGTTTTCACATTCCCTTCAGTGTGGCATCATCATCAATAGTCATTTAGGCCAGAGCTAGTTTCCACACGACTGGATGCAAAGAAGATTCATTGCCCCATTTCAAAAAGGTTGGAGCAAACAAAATGACAATGAAAATTGGATATTTTGAACACAATCCAAGCTATCGGGGAAATGCTGTACGGCCTTGCGTGTCCACTGAGCTGGATTCGGTGCACAGTTGATGATAAATGTCTTTAACTGTAAATGAGTAGTAATTTTCAAAAGAAAGGCAGAATGTGCTTCATCAACTGTGCGAATGCACTATATGATATAGTATGAAAAGATGGAGGAAAATGGTGAATGCCCATCAGTACAGTAGAATGAGCAAATGTTTGTATGTGGTTACAATTTTTTTATGCTCAAAATATAAATATTGTCCATGAATTATCATTGAAAAGACTGTATAGTGGTATCAGTTATTTACTACTCAAAACATTGCCATGGTATCAATATCAGACGAATTCATTGTTATGTAAAAATAGGAGAATACCATGTCAGCCTGATGTGTAGACATTTTTACATGTTATTCAGTTGGAGAATGCCTACCCATTGTGTCATGTGTGGCTGTGGACAGACAAAATATGTATGTATCAGCGAGGCCTAGCCTGGTATGGCCTCGAGAGAGAATGTAGCAGACGCACCTGAACACAGAACTAGGGCTCTGGCAGAACTCCTCTCAAGAGCGTAATTTCACTTTGGAGTTGCCCACGATTAGAGTTGCAGAGCAGTTTTGGGCATACTTATTGCTCTCTGAGTCAGTGTCTGTATGTTGCGATTGAATGCAATAGATGAGAGGTGAGAGGGTAGCCTCCATTTACAAGCAGTTGATGTGATGGTTCCTGACAATTGAAAGGCTGTGGCATTTCACCAGACACACAGAGACGGTATGTGAAATTAAAACATTTCTGCAAAAAAAATGGGACCAAGAAGTATTTTTGGAAAACATAACGTACATTTTTACTATCAGAGCAGTTAGTACAAGAGAATGTTAATTTAACTTATCAAACATTAATAATAAATAATAAACATTGATGCAATTATAAAATTATATCAAATATTCAATCAAATGAAACATCAATAATTAGCCCTTGAAGCCAATTTATTTGACAAACTGCATACAGAACCATTATTAAGAATTTAAATTAAGCAAACAAAAGATGAAAACATAGAGCTATTGCAAAATAAATGAATAAATGAATAAAGAATGATTGATTTGTATACACAACAAAGATAAAATGTTATATAAAAGGCCCTACTAGTGACCTGCCTGCAAATTTGTCCAAAATGTAATTGTAGCAAATCCATTGGAGAGATCAATATAAAGCAACTCAAGAGAGCCTTGTACTTTATTTCTTACAAGACATTACATATGAACATCACATTCTTAGCACTGGTCATAGTTCTAGTCTTAAATGGCACCATACAAAACAAAAACTGAAAAATTAATGAAGAGTTAAAGAAAGAAGGAAGCAAGATTTTAAAGTGAAGTTGTATTTTTAAAACTCAACCAGTGGTACCTGTGCAGCCTCACATCTCATTTCACACTACATTTTCCCCACCAAGTCATTTCAATACTTTGGGGCTACCAATGCTTTAGAATTCCAAAAAAATCACCAAAACGTGCTCTCAGTGGATTTAGTGTACATATAGTAAATTAAAGTTCCACTATCATAAATTATTCATTCATTCATTTCCTGTACCACTTATCCTAACAAAAGTTACATGGGCGCTGGAGCATAACCAAGCCAACTCTGGGCTTTTGAATTGATTGATCGATTGGTCAATCAAAGGGCACAAGGAAACGAACAAGCATTTCCGCTTACACTCATACCTAGTGACAATTAAATTGTTCAACCAGCCAACCATGGATATTTTGGGATGTGGAAGGAAATCGGGACACCCATTGAAAATCTATGCAGGCATGAGAAAAACATGCATACGAAAATGAAAAAGTTTCAGAAGTAGTTGTAAGTTCTGAAGAACATGATTCTGTAACAATGACCATGTCATTGTTAACAAGTTTTCATAGGCCTCAGTTCGTCTTTCACTAGGTCAAAGCCATCTTCAGTCAAACGTTTTAATCAAAACAACAAAATAGGATACTTACCGCTGTTCCACTTCCTTCTAGATGTACAACAGACAGAAAAACACAGAGGCTTATAGCAGTAGTGTTTGTGTTAGGACACTTTCCTACAAAAAATTACCTGTTTTGCTCATGAAACAAATTTCTTGAAGAAGAAGAATATAAATACTAAAATGCTCACCGCTAAACAATGAAATTAAACAGATGCATGAAAAGATCAATCCGGGAAACTTGTCCAGCAGCAAAATGGAATTAAAACTTTGTTTTGCTCCTTTTTGTGTGTTTATATTATAATGAAAATGTTAGCAGGTTTTGACCCAGTGAAATCACATCTATCGAATTCAGTAATGTAACCCTTGAAGCTTGGAGTGGAAATTTAATGGGAGAAATAGTAGTTTCAATAGTATAGAAATCAATAATCACACTTAGACATGCCTACTTCTATTGTTTGAGTGAATAATAAAATTAGTTAAGCTATAAATTCTGTGCAAGATGCACCCTGGTATAGACTACGAGCCATAAAAATACCAGTTATACAGTATATTTACTCTTCATTTTTTAGGCCAAATGTTTGCTTTTCCACCCCATTCCTCTCACTTTCTGCAAATATTGTTTTACTTGATAGCTTTAGACTGCCTCAATACAAAGATAATTATTCCCTTTGGTTAGGTTTCTTAATTTGAATTTTGAAATGAGATATTATTGGTTTAAGGCTCTATCATATGACCCTGATGTTTTCATCCTTTCCATTTTTCTTCTTACTATCTTAGTTATCAAACTCAATCTAAATTGGGCACTGTCTTACCGCAGGCCAAGGGATGGATGCTGGTTCTTCATTTTCATTTTTGTCTTCCTGTGACCTTATACATTAATAATACAAAAAAACAACTGTTGCAGAAATTGACAAAGCTTTGTGTTTTTACTTTGAGTGGGACATGATTAAAGTAATTAAGCTAATTAATTAGTGACTTTGTGTCAATGATGGTGTAGTGGTACATTTGCCGGAATTCTCCGCAGGGATGGATCAATTCCAATTGGTTGTCTGTCTCTGAGTGTGTGCAAACAGTTTAGTGTCAATAGTTTATCTTTCATCTGAAACTGACGTGCTCCAGCACCCCATGACCCTAACAGGGAAAAGTGGTGTTGGAATTAATCAGTGGCTTTGTATTTGACAATTCATTCATTAATTTTCTGTACTGGTTATCCTCGCAAGGGTTGTGGGAGATGCTGGTGCTTAGACACCCTGAATTGGTGGCCAGGCATTACTTTCGCGAACGGAGCATACCAACTGTTCCAATAAGTCTTGGCAGTCTCTTTTCAAAATGCACCAATTTTTCAGTAGCTAAAATAACGTCACTTGTTTAGTGAATTGTTGGATCCAGTAAATGTGCCCATTAAAGGCACAGTGGTATTGGTCCTTACTAAAATGGAAAATTGACTGACTTGATTGACTTATATGGTGGTAAGCGAGGGCCAGAAACTAGAACACTGGACTTTGGCTCATGATGACTACAGCTGGCATTGTTAAACCCAATAAAAACAAAAAATGTCAAACCTAAAGAGTTTCTGTTTATAACTCAGAGATTTACATGATCTTTTCTCAGGTAGCATCTATGTTTTCAGCACTTATTTTGAACAAATGTCATGTACTTAAAATCATCAAAATAACGTTACAACATCTTTGACTTTAAGTTGGACAAAAAAATACTGTATCATAGTTTCTTTTCATGGGGTCCATTCCTCTGTAATGTTGGCATGGAATTATGGTAAGCTATTTTATAGTTGTTGTCACATTAAAGTCTATGCCGAAGTGCATTGTGCCCTTCCCTCTCCAAAAATAGTAGATCACCAAGGGTGCATCTGCTACTTTGGTGTGCACTTGTGTGAATCTCAGGTAATTACAGCATCTGTTAAGAGCAAACACAGATTGTTTTTCATCTCCACATGGTCACCACTCCAGAAAACCAATTACCTAGGGGAATACTATAGTAAATCACAAAGCTTGATTTGTTATTCTACTGCGAAAGACAGAAAAAAGTTCATTGAATAAGGTTGTTTTTTTGTAACTTAAACATATAGTAACTCCCAAAGGGCATCATTTTGGGTTACATGCAAGAAAAATTGACAATTAAAATGCTATAGACTTTTTCTCTCTCTGTGTATCTTTCCTTCCCTATACCTTCAGACATATAAATTGTAAAAGTAATCATAAGAGATTTAATTCATACATTAGGGATAATAATCAGCCAATGCTACCAGAAAGCAACCCCATTAATTAGGCCATACTGTGAGACCCAGTTTCTGTTTTCCAAAATGGATGCTGCTATTCAGGGATCCGGACTTCCAAGAGTGGTTGACTCAGATAGGGAAGTGTGTACAGTATGCAAGGATCCCTTGAAGCAGGGCTGTTACTCATTTTCAGCAGATGCCATATGAAAAAAAATTGACTGCTTCAAGCTGGTATCTGTTTTCAAAATGTTAAAGATGGATTTAAATGTATTTGTTCAGTAATGTAACTTTATACAACCTGATTGCTTCAATGACTGGTATATGTACAGTGTTTTGCATATATTGTTGATTACTAAGCGTTTCAATTTTGTGTATCCTTCCTCTTTGACCTCAATTTTCCTCTTCTTTTGAAGACTCAGTTCTATTTTCTCCTCTTTGGTTCCACTTTTATTCCAACTGCAGCACTTTGGTGAAAATCTATAAGCCGATTGAAGTTTATGTTTAAGAAAAAATCAGAGAATAGAACCTTTATTTTCTTGAAACAGTGCAACATTGCCTTTATAGCAGTGCCTGAACTCTTTTTATACTGCCAGTTCTTTAAACTACCGTGTCTAATTGCGATGGCATTTTTAATTAAAAGTCAAGGATATGTGGTTGTTTGTGAAGGGAGACTAATCTGTTCTTGCCCTCACCTCTCCCCATCCAAGCTATCTTCCATCTATCTGACTAATGAGAAAATAGAGAGGCTGTGGTCCTACACTTGTTGATATTTGCCTTTCTCTAAGCACATTTGTGTGAATTTACGATTAGCAACAGAGCCTCAGAAGATGCATATCCTTTGCTCCAAGACCCTATGTATTCCCGAGATAACAATGAACCATTTCTTCTGGTTATTAACTGTATGCTATTAGAATGATCAGTTTTCTGATATTTTATAGAAACCACAGATTTAGTGTCATTGGTGATATAAATATTCTTATATGTTATCCAGGAATAATTTCATCAGGTGATCCAACTTCCTCAAATGAAATATAGTTTTACCAGGAAATAATGCATGCAGCTTGGCTTCATCCTACACAAGTATAGTACCAAATCCAAAATTTCTGCATTTTGTGAACACAAGGATGTGTGCTTTTTGGTGCGAAGTAATCGGTCAATATTCTTGCATGCAATGTTATTTCCAAAACACGTGCTTGCATATCTATAACAGACATAACCCCAGTCAGCGGGCCATTATCAGAGTGGTTAGAACATCTGCCTCACAGTTCTAAGATCGAGGGTTCAATCCTTAATAGGTTCCAACCATCCAGTGTAAAGTTAGCATGTTTTGAATCTGCGTGGGTTTTCTCCAGGTACTCAGATTTCCTCCCACATCTTGAAAACATGCATGGTACGCTGGTAGACCACTCTAAATTACCCCTTTGGTATGAGGGTGATCGTGAGTGGTTTTCCATATCCTTGTGCTATCTAAATTAATAGGGGTCAATCTAAGGTCCATTTCAGGAAAGAAGGACCTTCATGTCTTTTTGTATTATACTAAATTATCTTTTCTTAATTTAAGGAAATTGATTGTGCACTGATAGGTGAATGAAGAGGATTTACATTGTATGGTTTGGAGTTTTATACAGCATGGTGGTGTCATTTTTCACAATGTGAATTTACTCATCATTTTGCATTCTATTTTCTTAAAATATTAAGCAGTTCAATTATGCATCAGCAAAAGTTGAAGTGCATTTTGATATTCAGTTCCTTTTTGAGGTGGGTGAGCCAATGATATGTTTTGTTGTGCATGGAATCTTACCTTGGAATGTTTGACCAGAAGTTTCTTATTGCTCTGACAATGGTCGACAGAAGGTGAGTGGAAGCTTAGCATCTAAATGAGAGTAGCTCTGTCATAGGTCAACACCATGCGGCTGATAATAATGAGCAGAAAAGGTGAATCTATAATTGAAGGATTTGAGTTTGTCGTGCACTAAGACCACAGAGAGTAATTCTCTGGATACAGGAGGGTGATGTAGGAAATTATATATGCTTATTAAAGATGACAAATAAATGGATTATCTTTTAATTGGTCCATTATAATAAGTGCTTGATTGGATTGTCCTTGATCTTGGAACTGAGGTTGATTGAGAAGCGAGCTTCAAAAGAACGAGTGAATTTTAAACAGGACCCTGCCTGAGTAATTTGGTGTCCTAAGCATTTTGCTAGTGACCCCTCCCTCCAACGCAACAACAGCTAACATCATTACAAAAATGTATACACTCACATAGAAACTTCTTATTTTGACATGTATTATATAAAACAGTAACCAAATAAACCATTGCAGCAATGAAAATAGAAATAGAAAAGAAAACAACAGTTTACAAAGAGTGATCTTAGAAGACCGCCACCTCTGGATTACTTAAAATGCTGTAAACATTGTCACATTATGTATTATTAAAAAAATAAAATAAATAAAAAGCTGTATTCTAGAACAGAACAAAAACGGTTTGAAAAAAAGGTCAGGTAACTCCATTCAGAAATGATGAAGAATCAACAATCAGAATCTTCCCTGCAGAGCGGTGTGCCGAGGCGTTGTACCAGAATGACCTGCTGCTTTGGTGTACTGCTGACTATTTCATTTACAGACATTTGGGGTCGTAGGGGGGACAAAGCTCGGACTCTGCAAAAATTCATTTCTCCAACCCCATTACCAAGAATAGTGGATTAAGTCTACAGAAAGGGTAGAATTAAAAGAGCGAGAGAAATGTGCAAGCTTCAAAAGCATAAGCACAGTTTTTCTGCCAAAGGTTAACTCTTAACATTTTCCCAGTGGCTGCTAAAGCATCGAGGCGTGTTCGATGCCAATCTCTAAGGAGGCACAATGCATTCTTTATGATGTCAGTGACTGGGGAAAATGGAATCATTATCTTTCTTTCTCGCTTCCTCGCTCTTTGTCTTTTTCACTGAGTGACAGTTTCGTGGCATTGAGGACATGTCTCGCTTGCTAATTAAAATCTGATTGGAAGACCGTTTAATTCATTAAGGTTGTATCTATTGTCTGTTGACCAACGAGCCATATTTCAATGAAATAGGACAATACACTATAAGATGGATTTAATATGGAAATATATTTTTGCCTCAGTAACAAACCTAGTAATTTAATCAATAAGCAAAGACAACATCTAGACATTTTCTCTATGTGCTTACAAGGTTGGGGAATATCATGATTATCTTGCATAATACATGAAAAACCTCCACAAGATAAATTGTAAAATTAAATGATTTCAAGGCAATTTTGGGGGTATGGCTTGTATGGGTAGGCGGCCGTGAGACAGTTTTGTAGCAGATCATCTGCCATCCATTGCCACGAAGTCAACCTATAGCCTTAATATATGAGAAGACTTGCAAACCAGAATGGTACCATCGGCAAACATGGCTTACCTAAGTTTCTCTGAGTGAAATCATTTTGTATGCACAGCAACTTTCTTTATAACTGACTTCCCCAACTTCCCTGGAAACTGCTTCTTGCCTTGAAATAGTTGCAACAAACAATTCTCTAGTTGAAAGTTAGAGTTTATTTTTAATAGGCAAATAACCATTTACATACCTCATGCACATGTAGATGCAGAAGTTAAATTTTCATATAATATTTCCATCAAAACACTTAATCCTTATCTAACATCTCATGATTGTAGTCCAATATACTATAATATTCAATGCACGGTATATTCAATGCAGTCAATATAGGGTTTTTAAATGTATATAAGCTCTTTCTACAACTCGCCCATAGCTCTTATTTTAAGATGACATCTTTTTTTAATTTATGTTAGCAACCATTAAATGCAACTTTGCTCTTTTTCATTGAACTCCCCTCTGTCCCTTCCCTCCGCGTTGGATGTTGGAGAACAGGGAAGATGTGTGCATTAATAATGCAGTGCTGCCTGGAAACCAAACACGCTGCAGCAGAGCGCTGTGTAGAATTCTAAAGAGGTATTTGTTTGTACGGATTACCCAGCTACCCCCACTCCTCATCACTTTTCATCTTTATGCCTCCACCCCCACCTTAACAGCCATCCAGATATCAGTGTAAATCTCTTTGCTTCTTCCTATGAGGCATTTGCAAGATGAAGTGATGGAGAGCTCTGAAATAGTTACTTTTGAATTGTTGGCTTCAAGTGCATACACTGTCTGCTGATGGAATAGCAAAACAGATCATTAAAAAAAAGATGAATGCTTAGCACTATTTGACATTAAATGTCAGGTTTATTCATGGAATCAGTGTTTTGGTGTAAATACATTTTGTCTCAGTGCAGCACTGAATATGAAAACATGTTTAAGTATGTATATATACTGTACTGTATCTACTTTCTATTTTGTTTCTCCTTTTCAGGGTCCTAGCTGGACCTTACACTATCCAATTGACTTTGGAAGGGCAGAGTAAAGTGAGAAAAAAAAACGCCAAATTGATCGAATGACTGACCTTAAATTACAGCTCTTGTTTCAACTTAATGTTGGGGGCAACCTTAAACATTATTATATTATATTTCAGTACTTTATTTTACTTATTGTTATTAGATTGTCGCTATATGATTTCACCACTGTTTCCCACATACAGAGTGATTCAAAAATAATGTGTGCTTGGCCTGCCAGGTTCCCTGACCTCAATGTGTGTGACTTTTTCCTTTGGGAGTGTGTTAGAGACAAAGTTTTTGTTCCACCATTGCCAGTAAATATCAATGACTTACTTGGAATAACAGCTGCAATATACACAGTGGACAAGGATATCCTGAAGACCGTTTGGGAGGAATTTTCATATCGGCTTGATGCTTGTCTGTGCTTATAGTGGTGGTTACATTGAGCACTTGTATAGCATGACATAAAAACTTGAAGTTATATACAATACTTGTATCCAGCTTGTTATTTATTTATTTCAATACACTGCAATGGCTTAGGCGCATTATTTTTTAATCACTCTCTATTATCCAAAGCACACTTGGAGAAAATGATTTCACGAAATATTACAGGAAATAGCCGCTACTGGTCAGATTAGCACCAAAGGCAATGACTCAATATGAAGGTTTACATTAAGCAAAATATTCAAATTACAATCTGAATATAGTTTTGCCTCCTGTTTATTTCCCCGGAGTTACTATCTCTCGGTCACGGGTGGGCAAACTATTTCCCATAGGGTGGGTGTGCGCTTTCATTTCAACCCATAAAAAGGACACTTTTTCACTAATCTGGTGTCCAACAAGTGTAATGGGTGGATTGCAGTCAAGTGCTTCTTGTTTGCTGCAGAAATGTCATTGGTTAAACTGTCTGTCCTGGATCGGTTGTAAGAAAAACCTGCACCCACAGCGGCCCCCGAGGACAAGTTTGCCCACCCCTGCTCTAAGCCATACACCAGTGGTCCCCAGACTATTCCAGAAAGGTCTGCAGTAGGTGCGCGTTTTCGTTCAAACCTATAAAAGGAAACCTACTCACCAATGTGGTATCTTAGAAGTGAGATTAGTAGATTCCAGTCAGGGGCTTCTTTTTTTCAGCAGAAACCTCATTGGTTAAACTGTTTGTGTTGGATTGGTTGGAAAAAAAACTGCACCCACCGACGACCGGTTTGGAGACCCTTGCAATACACCATAGCTGGCCTTACCACTGTCGACCTTTCTTTTCATCGTCACTGACACTTTCCTATCACAAAACTCAACTGATACGTCTGCAGGTAAATGTAGCAAATGTGACGTGACATTTTCTGCATACTGTTACGCATGCCTTGTGAAATGATTGCACATTCATTGAATTATATTTCCATAACTATTTAAAATGTAATCTATTTTAGGTTTCATTATTTGTTGCAACCTCAGTTAACAAGAATGCAAAATGGTTGGTTTAATGTTCCACAGCATCCACTAAAATGAACCTGATTTATAACAAATTACAAAATGTTAGAGGGAAAAAAAATCTAAAAAACAAAAACAAAAGAATAAAAACTTAGTTTTACATACAGCCATTTAACTTGACAAAATAATAAGTAGCGTACATACCTATTTCCATTTAAATGAGTTATGATCCTGCAATTTAATGCCACTGGCCCACTTGACTATTCTTTAATCATGGTATTAGAGTGATGCGAGGAATCTTCATCTACTTATCTGATATCGATCTCTATCTAATAGTTTATGAACAGAAATGCAATTTCCTTGAATATCCTTACACTTTAGGTCCCACGATTATTGCTTTTCACACACTAATTCAATTATAGAATGTTATCATAAAAGTATTCAAAAATAAAGATAAAAACTCACACAGATCAATAACTATTGAAATTGTATATACAATATTTGGGTAACATTGCCTATCCACATTCTTATCAACTTTAACGCAACATAAAGTAAAAGAAAATAGAAAACAAGTATACTCATTGTATTTACCATTGAAAATGGGTCACAGGAGTAAGACATCGCTCAGTAGCAATTGCAGTTTTCCGGCCAACAGTAAAATGGGATTTTTGTTTTATTTCATAAAGTAAACAAATACATTGTCCTATTTTCAAAACTTTATGGTGCACTTAGACGTTTTTCTCCAAAATAGACGATCTGTTGCAAACCCATTTCCGTATTCATCGGTTTAAACATTTGAAAATGTCCCTGTGTGACTTCAATGAACTCTCCGCTTGACTGAATTCGTCCAATTCTTGCCAACACGCTGCTTATATGGACAAAAGGTGGACATGAAAGGACGTGAAAGTCAGGGAGGTCACCGGAGTCATTGTCAAGGCCAATCATGTGGCAAGGAGAAAATGAAAGTGGCTGAGTGATGTGTATGTTTTTCTTTTTCCAACATAATCACTGAACAGTTCACACACATTGAGAAAATAAATATGTATACTTATTTATTGCGTTCTCTTTTCTATCTAAAATTATGTATGGTATTATTGTCTCACATAATATGTTCACTTAGGATTTTGTCTTCTTTTGTTTGATTAAGATCCCTATCCATGTGGACTGCTGAGTGCTCATTCAAGTCTGTTTGGTTAGCCTTTTTAGCTTCCCTACTCTGCATCCTGTTGATATTAGGCATCCTGTGCATCACCATTACCAGCTGCCTGAAGGTTCAGCAGGCTCAGTCTGGCCCATCTGTGTGATCCTCTGCCAGATAACTGGGGTTTGGCACTAGATGCACCTCTCTGGATCATTTGCCATGGGATTAAATAGAAGGAGGGTAGCAAAAGAAACATGCATGCTGGGCAGGAAGCTTTGCATTTATTTTTTAGTCTGAGGGGAATTTGGTTCATGTATCCACCACGCTATAAAAGACTATAAAGGACCCTCTACTTAGCTATGGAGAATGTACCGTATAACAACAAGCTCCAGGTGGTAATGGTGACACATGCATCCAATCCAGTACGACATTTAAATGCCATGACTATTGATATACGTATGGAAGCATTCTGTCGGGGATGACGGTCCAGTTCTGAATGACTATGTATTTGTAAGAAAATACAATACCATATATGTATATGCAAATTGCGCATCTGTCAAGCTGATCTATATGTTATTAGGTTTTTTTTAGGGGTGAATAGTCAAAAGGTGGCACATAACATTTCCATTAGCAAGAGTTGACCTGAAATAATAATATAACTGACTGATGTTAGCAGAAATGGTGAAAACATCTGTCGCATGTGGCAAAAAATTAAAATGAAGTGACTCCTTTCTCATCATGAAGTTACAGCGTTGTTTACCAAAGGGCCTGAGCCAAAAGGATTTCCACTCTAGTAAACAAGCTTGGAAAACTATAGAGTCATTTCAATTAGTATTTAAACACCCCGATATATTGCAAGTTCTCCCACTTACAAATCATGGAGGAGTCTGAAATTTTCTTCTTAAGTACAAGTCCACTGTAGGAAAGATAATCTAAATAGAAAAATCTGCGACTCACAATGCATGTATTTTTTAGATGTTTTATATGTGTGATACAGCTGCAAATAAGTATTTGAACACCCGAGATACCCAAATGTTAATGTAACAGTTTGATCGAACCGTTGAGATACGGTGAGTCAGTCTCAGAGGTTCGTTGGAGCCTGTGCTGTGCAGGTCAACACACATCAACTCATCATGTCTATACATGATAACATGCCCCGCTTGACCATCACTGGCTGCAGATGATCACGTGACATTGCTTGGCCAATCAGTGCTGCGAGGAATTTAGCACACTCAGTTGGGTTATAATGGTTGATTGACATCATGGCCAGACAAATGTGAACAATATGTATTCCCATGTATTACGGAATGTGATGGAAGTCAGCATCCTATCTGCATGATATCAATGCCGTGTTCAGCAACTCTACCCTCGCACTGGCAAAACTAGAGGAACATTTCGAGAAGATGCAACTGGTAGGGTTTGGTAGCTCCAACAAGGTTAAGAACCACTAGTTTAGAGACTGGTGGGCCAAGCCAGAACCTTAATATGTCCAAAAGAACACAACCTTTCTGCTTCAGTCAAGTATTTTAGTATTTTTTTCTTAGTATTATTTATCGCAAAATTGAAACTTAACAAACATAAACAATACTATTCAAGCCATTTAAGACAAACAACAAAAAGTAATTTGATTGAAATGCAATAAAGGTTTGTTTGTGTGTTTGTCCCAAAACATTACGCTTTATAACTAATAAAAGAGAAATGTTTAGCCTCCTAACATGATAATAAAGGTCAAATGCTGTGATGCTTAAGCGGATTTTAATTAAGCTGTATGAGCACCAGCAATGATTGGGTCAAGAGACTTAGATTTATTGTTAATGGCCATGGAGGAAGCGTTCTTATGCTTAGACTCATCCTCAAGGGGCGTACTGAATGTTAAGCTCTTCACAATGAGCTGCCATAATATTCTTAATGAAGCATTATTGCAGAGAAATCAGACAAAACTGAATAAGATTCATGTTGTTTTACTCTTTTGCATTCTATATTCACTAGTGAATTTCAAAACATACAGGACGTAAACATTTTTGGACTACTGAGAAGTTGACTTGAGCATAGCCAAGAAGATCTGTGTTATGAAATGGGCATTAAAATTGTATGTCACAGTTTGCAGTATGGTGCCTTAAAAATCATTGTACTCCAATTAAAATGAATAATCAGGGAGCTAATTACAAAAGGGGGAATAATTGTATCTTTATCCTTTGAATGGAATCATTTGGGACAAAAGTCATATCAATTGCAAGTTTCTCATTAAGTAATGCTCTTACTATTCCTCTCTAGAGGAATACAAGGTTGCAAACAATAGAGAACTGTTTAATGCACTACAAAAAGATAAATAATGCTAGCAACTTGAAGGTGAATACCATCCATCAGTCCCCAATGGAAATAAATGCAGCTTTTGCTCATAAAAAGAGAATGACAACCAAAAACCGGATAAATCATACACTTTTTTGTCAAGAGGAACAAACTAAGTAATCAATCACAGACCCTTTTCAAAAGTCTTTGCGAGGAAAGTTTCAAATTGTGATATGATGTCTTAGAATTTTCAATTATTTAATGAGCTTTTAATGACGTAAATTAACTTTGGCTCCTCTCAAATCATGCAGGATATGTATTACCTAGCCTGATAACTCTTCACATCTGTCAATTCATCAGTCCATCGCTCCATTTATTATATTTGTCTATCCATTGAGCACCAATGTTTGGTAGTCTATCCCGTTGATAAGGGCAAGGGGGGGTAATGGCTAGCAAATAACAGACTCTTCACCTAATATATTAATTCAAATCACGTTCAGACAAATCAGATTCTCAAAATCTAATGTCTCCAGGTGTCGTTTACACGTGATTAGATTGGATTTGATGGGTCATCACATTATTGTTCGTTCAATGAACTGACGTTATCTGCAAGCTGTAGAATAACCATCCTAGTTATTGCTGGCTATGCAGAATATAAATGTCATAGAAATGCCTGTTATTAAAGTACTTCCCATTGCAGTCTTTTAATTTGCACTCATAAGAGTTTACTACATTTGGAACAAATGGTGGTTATCGTCCCAAAAGTTGGTTACCTAGACTTCACCTCTTTGCTATGTTTATGAGTTTCTATAAATGTGCTTAAGTTGACCAAAAGCAGACCAGATAATTTTAAAAGTATAAAGTAAAATCATTCATTTTTATTTTGGTAATCTAACCTTTTTTTCTTCTTGTTTACATTTCATGAAAAATGCAACTCAAAGGTCCCTAGCTCGTGCCATTTAAGTCCCAACAACAAAGTCAGCTCTCTTCAAAGCCAACACTGTTTTTTAGGATTTCTTTTTTTTTCACCAGACAGAGGCTGCTGCTCTTTGTGGGATCCAGAAACTTTCCGAGATACAGTTACTATTAAATTTGCCAATTAAAAGGCAGATCAATTTTTCAAATAGGGACATTGGTTGGTGTTGTTGGCTTTTTTAAAACTGCCCTAAGGCATCCCCAGTTAAGTACAGATATTATTGCTATTTTCTATATAAAAAAAAAGAAAAGAGGCCGAGTGGCTGAGTGCTTAGCACGTCGGCCTCACAGTGGGAGACCAAATCCAGGTCGGTCCACCTGTGTGGAGTTTGCATGTTCTCCGTGGGTCTGCGTGTGTTTTCTCCCGGTACTCCGGTTTCCTTCCACATTCCAAAGACATGCATGGTAGGCTGATTGGACGGTCTAAATTGCCCCTAGATATGAGAGTGAGGGTAAATGGTGGTTTGTCTCCTTGTGCCCTGCGATTGGCTGGCCACCAATTGAGGGTGTCCCTTGCCTCTAGCCTGAAGTCAGCTGGAATAGGCTCCAGCACCCCCCGCGAACTAAATGAGAATAATACCCTCAATTAAGTAAACATGCAAGGTCAGCCTCCCTCCCTTTCCTGTGTCTCTAACTCTGACAACGTTGGTTCAAAACTAATCCAATCTCACTAGGACTAAACCTTTCTGAATAAAATACTATAGAGGTGGTTTTTTAGTTTACTTTTCTATTTTGCTGTTGATACCTACGAGCTGTCATTCAGAGTTTCTATAGAGTCTTTATAAGAAGGAAGCAAATTATTCCGAATGCTATTTGCACTTTGTCAGCTAATTTTAATAAGGATACTCTCTCTGTGTGTAAGGTTATTTCATGTTAAAATGACAATCTAACACAAAATACATGCAGGATTACAAAGAAGGACAGGAACAGAAAGTTGGAGCCAAAGATAGAGAACATAAAACCCCGAAAAATCAATGTGACCTCTTCTTTTTGTGTTTACCATAGGATAGGAATGATTAAGTTAATTGAGTAAAGATTCTCAAAAGAAACCTTGTGCCTAATCTTTTTTGAGAGCAGCTGTTAAATCCCCACAAACATGTGCTTGTAAACAAATGTAGTCTGGTTTCTGATGTGAAATCAAACAACATGAGCAAAACAAAATATGTAAAATAAATGATTCTATTGGATCACTACAGTAAATTTGCATTGGTTTGGTTCACTGGCTTAAAATACAATAGTCGGCTCCCTTTACGTATTTAATTGCAGCGAAAGGACCACAATAAATAAATTTTAAAAAATGAAATAGTCAGCCCATTGACATTAATTTAGAAATGAAGTTACGAGTATTGATGTTTATACGTCAACAAAATATACCGATTCAATTCCATTTTGATCCATCCACATATAATGAAGCATTAGCCATTTTAAGTTCGCAAAGAATAAATGTAGTAATTAGTCAGCCCTGAGGCAAAGTAAATAAATATAATCAGGCTTGGGGATGAATGCATTTGTGATGCATACAATTTAACTACCAAATTTAATTATTATCCACCCCGAAAACGGAGTATACAGGGGAGGTGTACTTTTAGGTAGAACAAAGTAACCCTGTAACTCACATCTGCAGTCCACATCGCCCCACTCCTTTTGCATGCAAGCCCTTGATTTGGAACGCCCACTGCATACGTCTCTCCTCCGATCCAGTAGAGTCCCAAAGGTGGGCGCACTAGGTCATGGTCTTTGTTCCAACCACCAATCCAGCACAAACTATTTAACCAATGAGGTTTTTGCTGCTAAGGAAGAACTTGATTTCTACTTATTTTACTCATAAAATAACAGATTGGTGGAAAGATTGTTAGGTTTGGTTGGTTTTATTATTACCCAATGTGTTCATTAGTCGTTTCTCCACCCCTGGTGTATCCCCTGCTTGCTCCCTTTTGTGTCACCCAGTTGTTCCTAATTGTCTCGTCAACCCATGTCTGTCCATTGTTTAGTTTTCTTCATGCCACGCTGCTTTGCTACTTTTCATGTCCCATGTCCCGTGGTCCTTGTTTGTCCACGTCCTTCCCTTCAGGTTTGAGTTTGTCATTTGATTTCTAAGTATTTGTTATTTTCTAAAGATCCTGCCTCAGTTATTAAAGTTTTGGAAACAGGGTGAAAATGAAAACAATGTGAGGGTAATTTTTTTAAGTGCTGTTTCATAGTCATTCGGAATAAGAGGAATGACAGATGGGTAAAAAAACCCACATTAAAGCAGTACACTAGACACCTCAAGTAGGGACACTGACCCCATATAAGGAGGACAGGGTTGAACGAGGGGATCCCCCTGAGAAATGAAGCCAGTCGCAGTAACATGGTGTGACTACATTCTCATGTGGTGGAGGGTGGGGTGATGGATCACGGAGAGGTTGACTCTTAGGGGTGAACATTTATAGGAGATGTCGCCAAGGCCAGAGTTTAGATTTGGGCACAATGTCCATTGCCACTGAATTCTGTGCCTTTTCTGGTCTCTCTTATACCAGCCTGTCTCATCCACATCATTGCATCCCTCCCATGTAGGAGCTCGACCTCTGCGTCCAGCTAACGGTTGATCCCAGTAACGTTATCACTTGAAGTAGACTTGGTAGAACCTTCAACCAACTTGTGCAGCTGACCCAATTTAGAATGTCCCCCCAACACCGTTCCAATATAACGCTAGGCCAGGGTTCTACCAAGGCCAAGTTAAAATCAGGGGCACAGCTACATAAGTGTCCGGCTGCGTTGAAGGGCAAAGCAGAAAAAGGTGAACCTGTCCAGTATTTCAAATGATGTACACAAGTTTGCAGTTTTTCTTTGCTTTACAAGCTTGCTGAATTAGGACTCTTTTCTTATCTTCTTATTTTTGTGGATGAAAGATGGAGTAGGATATTCTTCTCAGCAAGGAATGCATAGTAATGCCTTAAAATGATAAATTTATTAGGTATCGCTAATATATCTCACTGCTGCATATGCTCAATGACTGCAGCAAGTACAGACTGTTCCTATCCTAGTGTATGCATTGCTATGCATGAATTCCTGTAGCCTGTCACATTTGTGAAATCTAGCAACAACAAATTCTATCTGACCAAACCCCAGAAGACATGTACAACATTGATTGTTTTCTTAAAAATGGAACCATGTAAATATGTTACACCTTATCTCATAATCAGACTATTTATGTGAAATTTTGACCAACAAAACTTGCCAAATTAAAATCTCATAAAAAGTTAAATTATATAATCACTGCTAATTAAATATGTTCAAGACTTAAATGAATAGGACATTCCTTGATTTGAAATGTGAATCATGCAAAATATGTAAATCTGACAAAACCATGAATAGTATCAGTTTAGGTTACACACTAATTAGGCAACATGTTTAGTATTAAACTACAAATGAAGGAATTGATTTATAAATGTAATAATCTTACATAAATTAAATGTAAAGACAAGCTAGAAATTTGTCCTGTTCAAAGTAAAGCAAAGATTTGGAGGAACATGTCACATATTATGTGATTTTATGTCCCTGTGGTGAATAAAAAAAAGGAAAGGTATATAAAAAGTTGACCTGAATGGATAAAAACAGTCAGTGTTGTAGCAATAGCACAAGATGTGTTAATGATGTACTTATGTCCTTTCACAGTATACATTTCCCCAGGAGACAAGTGTAGCTCCTCCGGTGTAATAACAACCGTCTTCCTTTGAAGCACAGCATCCGTTAGACACCAGTGACTGATCACACGACATAGACCACCGGTACAAATGTATCACTGAACACCAGGTTTTATGCTTCTGTGTACACTAGACTAAATAAAAATAAAACTGTTGGAGAAGTGATGGTTGTAGTGGAATTTATCTGTTCTTGTGGGCTCTTTTCTAATTATGGTTAATCAATAATCAATAGGACTTTGTGATGAAAACAGTTACAGGTGTTCTGTTTAAAATTGAGTCTTTTGGATTTCAATAGAGTTCAATAGTTTATCTTGAATTGAACAACAAGGATTGCAGGTAATTAAACAGTAAACATGCATTTAGATTCACGTGACAACAAAAGAACATTTGTTATATTGTGAAGAAAGAAACACATCATACTCAAAATATGTCAAGCTAAATATTTCTTCATCACTTATCAGCATTTTTATGTTTACGAACTAAATAAATGACCGGTTTGGTCTTCTTCTTGTTTTTCCACAAACTGTCTTATCGCCAACTACAGGACCAAAAATGCCAAAAAGAAATTATTAGACAAAGCATGGGCCTTTTTGTCGTTTCTATAAATCCACTTAGGGAAAAACACTTTGCCAGTTTACTTTGCCATTATTAAGTGAATGAATAAATGAATTAAGAAATAATTCCACAACAGGCATCAATTGAGATCGGCACGCTCATATTCATTTAATGGAGTAATTCAATCATGAAGCAGGATAGAGTAGTACCACGAAAACATTCTCCCTTTTCCAGTGGCACTTTTAATTCAACGTGCACACACTTGCGCTTGAAGTAGGTTTCATCCTCTACCAATGGGAGTAGCTGTTTCCACCTTCTTCCATTGGCTCACACTAAATCTGCTGATGGAGAAAGGGAGGTAAAAAGTGCTAACCATGTGCTCTCTAAGCCTTTACTCAGTATGCCGGCTGAATGTAGAGTTTATCTTTTATTGTATGTGACTGTTCAATGAGATTTGGAGAAGGTGACTTCTATTTCTTATGCGAGAAAAAAAGATGCATTTATTCAAACAGAGCTAAAATCGGTTCACTTGCTATGCGTTTGTGTGTGTGTGTGTGTGTTTGGGCAGAGGATAAGAGAAAAAGCTTTAGCGCAGTGGACCCATTTGCTTAGCAACTGCTATCTTTGTGTTTGACACTTAGAATCCTTACTTGGATGAAGTGTTGCACAAGATATAATGAAATACTTATATGCATAGTGGGATACAAATGGTTGTATAAGTGGCGCTTTAAAATGTGTGTACATTTCAAATGTACATTCTGTGTTTAATGTATGTTTCTTTAGAAATGTACTACCAATAGTATTATCCCTCAAGGTGAGCACAAATGTGTTTTTATACTCTAAATGGACAGAATCATCATCACAAGATTGCAAAGTCGATGAAGCTTTGTGGTAAACAGGCTTTTCTATGGACTTGAGGTAAAAAACATCCGCTTGGAAACACAGTGCCAGGTTTCTTGACTGTATTTATTGCATCTTTTTCAAATAAATCCTGAGGGAACACTTCCTTGGGAAATAGGCATTTGGTCTGCCCTCAGGGTCAAGAAGGTTGGGGCATAGATGATTTTCAATTGTGATCAGCCCCCCCGAGTGAAGGAGGAGTTGATTTTCAGTGCAACCTGAAGACCAGCTGAATATACGAGTCCCAAGTGATTCGGCTAGACTCCTTTTTTTCACTCCTATTTTCTGAATCGCTTTTCCTCATAAGGGTCGCGGGGGGTAAAATAGTTTTGAGCTGGAAAAAAGCAAGTGTCTAGTACAATAAACACATCGATAAAAATATATTTATATAATAGGTGTACCTGATCAATAGCATATTTTTAAATGAGCAGTAGTAAGTATATACTTGTCTATTCTACTCAATTTTACATTTAAAAAATATATCGCATTAACAATATTTCAAAATATTATATCTTCTACCAAGACAACTACTAATTTGATATTTGCTATTGATCGATGCTAAGCACAAAGAATTAAATGAAAGTGAAAGTATATAGTTCAATTAAGCTCATCATTTAAGTTTGGTGTTTTCTGGTTTGTTAAAACTAAATCCAGGGTCCTTCCAATTAAATGTAAAAATGCTTCTAAAAGCAGCTGGGTCTAAGTCCCTTGCTTCTCAGGATTTCCCTTCCAAGGCCTGCCCCTGTCAGACCAAGTATTGTTCTATTAATCTCAACCAAACCATTTTTGACTCCACGTAGTGAGATACTTTTTGTTTTGGTGATGCTTATTTTTCACTCTCAGACACGCCAGACTTTATGAAACGCCAATGTTGATCCTTCTTTATTTTACCTCCACTGAAGGGAGTAAGACTGCTCAATTACCTGTGAGCAGAAATTCAATGAGGGTCAAAGCCAGAGTTGAGCTACAGTGTAAATCTCAATACAATGCTTGCATTAGTCCAGCTTTCACTGTGTAATTTTGTATTTAAGTTTATTTCATGGTTCAATTGCACTCTGTCTATATAGAGAAAGAAACAATGTTGTAAGAAACTCTACTCAATAGACAATGCAGAAAATGTTGTCATTTGTATTCCTTGTTTCAATGAAGGCATTATTTTACTGTTTCACTGATGGTATGGCACTGAATGTTGGAGTAAACTGGACAACCTAAGAGGAAAATAACATTGAACATGTACATTTTATACTAGAAAATTTTAAACCCGCCACCTCTAAACTATGAGTATACAAGATAACCATTTTTTCTACCCGCTGCACTGCATTAATTGATGTATTTATTTGTAGTAGTTCATGGGGACCTTCCGTCGAATTATTATTCCCCTGCAAAGCTTTATAGGGTCGTCAACAAAAGAGTTTATCAATTGATTGCATGGCTTTGCATGTCAAAATTCATTAAATGTTAACTGAAGATTTAAAAGGGACTCAAAATCACTGCAATGCAAGTATTGTGGCCTCTCGCTTTAAGGTCACTACTTTGTGTATGCAACTTTACGAATGCACAAGCAAGAAACAAACATAACTTGGACTGATGTCATTCTAATCAAAGCTATTAGTCAATCTAATTAATTAAAAATATATCATACACAGTATATTTTCCAGGAAATTTTAATGATGGTATATCGATAAATTCATCAATTCGCATTGCTGCATATTTCTAAGAGGAACTCTTTAGTTTACACCCACTGGCACAATAATAGAGCTTTAGTTTTGATCAATACAATCATAATTTTCTCACGGCCCAGCACATTAAATGTGAGAAATTTACATAGTGATTTTTTTCATCAGTCTCTTTAATCTCTAAATTAAAACACAGGGCTTAATGTCAGTGTGCCTCTGATATAACCCCCGACCTGATGTCCAAAAGGTCATCTTCACATTGATTGTTCTCACACACTCAGAAATGCACCCCCGCACTAACACAAGAGTGCTCATGCTTCCTTGGTTGTAATCTTGTCCTCATAAAAAAAGTTTTCTTTCTGGCAGAAGCCAGCTTGGAGCGATGTTATTGCGACAGCGCAAACAATTCATTTTCTTAATCCATTATCCTCACAAGGGTCGTGGGGATGCTGGAGCCCATCCCAGCTGACTAGCTAGGCTAGTTGTATGTGGTTCACGATACAATCTTGAGTGCAGTGTCTGTTTTTGTGTTCTTCTGTATGTTTTCCAGATATGTTTTCTTCCTTTCGAAAAGAAGTGAGTTTATTATTTCTTTTGTCCATCTCCCCTACTTCCCTCTTTGTTTTCTATGGCGATACGTCAGGCAACCCATTTTCGCTCCGCATGTATGTTTGTTGTTCCTTTTGGCAGTTTGTACCATTAATTAAAATTATGTGCCATGGATATAAATGGCAATTCTTTTTCAATTCGACTTCAGTTTATTCTCCTCTTTTCTATTCCATTCTTTATTATTTTCTATTTACAACCATTTTTTAACTACATATGAATGATCCCAAATCTGATTTTAAAAAAAACAAACACCTAATAATAATCTTGAGCTAGTGAATTTGTGCTGAAATGGTTGAGCAATTTTATTCCATGTGAACATTGTTAAACACTGACATGCAATTGCACCCTGTAGTACGAATCAGTAAATATACTGGTGCTGTGTCACTGTGAAGCATGATGTATAGTTTTATAATGCAGGTTGCATCCTTTGGCCTACATTAAATCTATTCCCCAGGATAGACTTAGACTTGTGATACCCACTATTAGACCTTGTGCACCTAGAATCATGATTAGAGGAACATTAGGAAATTAAAGAGAAATTGCATTACCCGAGAAACAGATGGAGAAGTTGCTGAGGACCCAACATATAGGACGTTGAACCTGCTGATGCCAAGACTTTTCACCCAATCATTGTGCAATGTACGTGTGAAACTAAATGTCACCCTCAGGTAGCAGTCACTCAGGTTAAACAGTATGATTAAAATATAAAGCCTGAAAAATGTGGCATAGTGTTTAAAACTTTGCATTTGGTATAAATGTTGAGATGGAGTCAAGAAAGAAAAAGCACACAAATATAAAAGTTTAAATGATAAAATTGCTTTCACCATACTTTAAAAGTATTTATACTGTATCTTTATGTGCCTAATTCAAACAAAGACTTGATTGGTTTGACAAGATATGTTTGTGCTTAATTTTTTCTGTATATTACATTGAAATGTCACACAGATAAAACTTTATTTATTTTCATCTGTTTCACAGGTATGAACAGTATCACAGATGTAGGTAGCAGGAAGTGTCTGATTCCAAATAATCCTGAATTGAATGGACAATTCGCATTCAGTCATATAGCCAGAATCTCCGGAAAAAGAGGGCCATCACTAATGCCATAATAACAAACTGAGGGTTTAACCTTCCCATAGCTATAGTGGAAAACAAAATAAAACATCTGAAACATTCCTTTACTATAAACCCCCAAAGTACAAAGCCACCCATTATCGCTCGGTAGTCAAGCAATTAGAATTCAATGTAGCAGCAACCCAAAAGGACCCAAACAAGAAAATATTTCTGTGACTCTAGACATAATGTCAGAGCGTAAGATGCAATGATTTTCGGTTGTCACTGCTGATGCAAACATATTTGTATTGGGGGAACCACAAATCTTTTGGTCCGCTTTGTTTTTGCTTATGATCTTTGCAATTAATTGTTAATATTTTCTTGTGCAAAATATTATGCAAAGCAAAACCACATAATTTAAAAGTTTGCATAAAAATATGTTTGCACCACAGGCCATAACAAGAAGGAAAAAAAAAATGGATCAACAGGATTTGAGCGAGGTTTTGCAGGGCACAGGTCAGTGATTGTCTGCGACTTTAAAATGCTATAAATGGGTAGTAATGTGAGTTTGTTGTTTAGTAAAAAGGTCCCATCTGACTCATCCTACACACTTTTAAGGAGCATTCTGACCAGCTTTAGGATAAGGTGCTTTGATCTCTCTTTTTATTTCTTTGAGTCTAAATTATCATGAGTTTGTCCTCTCCACTGGAGGGTGTAATGAAACTTAAGACATTTGTGATATCCTCAAGCTATTTGCTGAGGGCACAGATTTAACACAAGGCGACAATTATTTTACTGTTAATGTCGTTCTAACCTGCCTGACGTCCCTAAAAACTTCCCAGAGAAAGTAATAGTGTAAATTGTTTATGGTTTTGTTTGTGGTCTATTTAAATAGAAGTGATTTAAAATACAGTATAATTTTTTGAAATCACATACACAGACTTTGATACACAACCAATTAATTCCTTTGTTCAGGTTCGCTTCCTTGGGAGGGTAATCAGGGTGACTTCAGACCACTTTAAAAAAAAAAAGATTACGTTGTATAATGGTCAGTATGAAAAAAGAAACTGCAGCAGCAGATGAAGCACAATCTCACCTGTTTATCAGAGAAGCTGTCCTTGACTTAGTTTTCTAAGCGCATGTGACTCGAACATGACGTACTTGTCAATGATATTTTCAAAGAAGAAGTACCTGACATTGTGAAAGGTTAGTAAATATATTTCTTCATCAGTACTATTGTGCTTCAATGCACTCAGAAAAACACACCACAAACACATCATTGCGTTCTGCCAGGCACTCACATGCCACTCATTCACTTATCAAGTATCCTTACATACTACAATACTATATCGCTACTTAGCAAACACTTTTTGTTCAAGGCAAAATACAATGATGCGGACAGGAATCAAATTCTTCTCATACCTATTTCAGGCAGAAACTTTTTCATTAGATTGACTTAAATAAGGATGCCCGATGATCACAGAATATCAATTAACATTGCAAAATATTTTGTGCTCTGTCATGTGATGCTTTTTTGTCAATAAGAAGTGACTCTGTGGACAATATCTGACTGGACGTCCCATTTTATCGATAAAAACATCCACAAATTTAAATATTTTTACAAAAATATATGTTTTGGTTACAATGATAATTTACTCTATAATGTGTTTTCTCATTGACATACAGTAGACGAGCTAACTCTGAATTGGTTTAACTAGTTGTCTCTGTGTTGTTTTGTTTGTTCTTCATGTGTTTTTAATTTTGTTTTCTATTATGGGGACTTAAAATCAGACAGGAGTACCCAATGGAATCATTGGAATTCTGGACAATGTGATCACGGGTGGGATTAAATGAGTCTTTTCTTCTTCCCACTCCCTTTCAAGTGTAAATAATCATTGTGAAGATTACTGTGTCTTCTATGTATACTTGAGTGCTTGAAATAAACTTCATCATCAACATCAAAGGAAAAGCTGTTGGAGGATTATTATCCTGGGCTCTTCACAGGATATCAGAAGGGCTGAAGAAAGACGCAATGGCGCCAGAAACAACGTTGAACACTTACATTAGTTATTATACTATTCAGAATTTTAGGAGAAAAATCAAACCTTAAATTTGTGTTGTGGGAATTTGCAGAGCCAGCACACACTGCACCAATTGAAAGAGTATTTAGACATAGCCAACATAAAATGGAGGTTAAATCAATATACTAATTAGTCAAATGGCCATCATAGATAGGCATTAACGTGGCAAGCTGGAGCTCCATCATTGTTTAATTCCGTAGTATACCATGTTACTCCGTTCAGAATTATTTGTCCAATAATTGAACATTTTTTGCACATGCATAGGTTTCTTGTCAACTCACTCGACACTTGCAAAAAATACAATGAGAAAATGAATGGACCAAATATTTTGGTCCATACCAAAGAAAGCCAACTATGAACTTTTATGGTTGAACCTAGGCAGGAACTGGAACAAGCTGTCCGATACAACCATCCAGAACTATCTAAACACACTCAATTGATGGTGTATCTGGTGAATGTGCTGGCCATGCGAGAACTGGGATGCTCTCTCATGCTGCAACATGAGATGATTTCTTGGATGTATGGCACAACAATAGACCAGATGATCATGTCATTCAACATATCATTAACAAAATAGATCTGGTTTATTGTCCCCAAATCCACGCCTGCCTACAGCATGACAACACTTCCACCATGTGCCACTCGTTCGACAACATTGAAATAACCGTTGATCCTTACCACACCACAAAAGTTCTCTGCCATATGTCCTGAACAGTGTAAACAGGAATTCATCACCAGATTGACGATGAATGAGAACAACGAGAATGCAGATGAGCTTTCCTAAAATAGTTTCTGACAGTTTGTGCATTTTGTTATGCAAACCGATTGTTTCAGCAGCTGTCCAAGGTGCTGATTTCAGACAAACTTGGAGATTAACATGCTGGATATGGAGGTCCTGGGCTGGTGTGATTACATGTGGTCTGCTGTTGTGAAGCTGATTGGATGTGCTGCCAAATTCTTCAAAGCGCCTTTAGAGACAGATTAGAGCAGAGAAATGGACATTAAACACATGAGCTACGGCTCTAGTGGACATTCCTGCTACCATGAGGGCAACTACACGCTCCCTAAAAACTTGCAACATCTGTGGCAGTGGGCTTTGTGATACAACTGAAAGTTTCTGAGTAGCTTTTCATAGTGGCCAGTAAAAGCCACACTTGTTTAATAATCATGGTATCTAATCAGCGTCAATATGAATACGAATTGAATTTAATGCTTTTATTGTCATTATACAAGAATCATGCGATGTTAAGCTTCACCATGAAGTGCGACAAACTGAAAAATACAAAATCAACAAATAAGTAGTAAAACAACGACAAACAAACAAACAAGCAGGTAAATAATCAATAAATAACTCATTAAAAAGTTGTCAGCATAATGAATAGGTAGCTGTCAAAACAAAAATAAGTTATAGTCAATATAGATAAGTAGTCATATGTGTGGTCAAATAAATAAGTCTAGATACAAACCTGACGAAAGTGGAGTTTAATTTTAGTGCAGTACAAAATACATTTTATAAATATACTTCAATTTAGAGCAAAATGATAAACCAATTCAGTTAAAAATTGTGTTTATCGAAAAGGCTGAGGAAAAATTACTGAAAAATGATGACGCCTGTCCCTATTGCCCCACCATAGTCCAGGTACGTCTCATTTCCTCACTGTTAAAATAATAATTGAGATAAAAGTTAATCATCAGTCCTCACTATATATCATATCTCCAATCAATAAAAAGCAAAGCTTAACAGATTTCAAAATAAATGGTTATTAAAGGGTGCGCTATGGCACAAAGTATTTAGTCAAACCAATAAATCGGCGGTCTCTATTCCACAGAGGAGGCTTCAGGATTTCATTCCAACCAAACAAAACGATACATTTTCACGAAGTGGTATCTTACAAGTATAATGTGGTTGATTGCTGTCAGGTTCTGCTAGTTTTAGACAAAACCCAGATTTGTTAAACTGTGTGTGCTGGATCGATTGGAACAAATACCATGACACACAGCGACCCTTGACGACACATTTGGAGACCCCCTGCAGAAAATAATCACTACTATACGCATCTTTGAGACAATAGTATGGTTGTAACTCTTTTGCAAGCCCAAGTAATATAAATGGACAGGAACCATTAATAAAAATTAGAGTGTTCAACCAGCCTACCATGCATGTTTTTGGAATGTGGGAGGAAGCAAGAACACACAGAGAAAACCCACACAAACCCAGGAAGAACATGCAAACTCCACACAGGAGGAAGACTGACCTGGCATCGAACCCAGGACCCCAGAACTGTGAGGCCAATGTGGTAACCACTCATCTGCCGGGCTGGCTGATATTGTCCAATGAGCATAATTTAATTATTAATTTACTGCTATACTATAATAGAATGTGACAAAACTCTGGTTTATCGTCTCAGGCAGGGAAATTGAGAGCTGAACTCGGCATGAACTCAGTATATACTCTCATCCCAATTTCAGTTCAAGCATCTCATGCTAAACTCAGTCAGAGCAAAGGAAGAGATCTACACAAGCACCAACTGAATTCTAAGATTTATCTTAATGGGTACATTGCACACAATCTGTTCAATTCGTGAGCTTTATGCGACTGTGACTGCAAATTCATTCACAAATGCCACTCTTTGACTTTCACTAGTTTCTTTGTAAGAACAAACTTAAATTAGCCATCTTTGATTCACCCACATTCACAAAACAACAGTGTGCAATTGTTCCTTCTTTGAGCTATGATATACTGCTAGGAAGCTTTAACTATTTTTCCAATGTAAGATCTGTATTGTGCCTCGACAACATGAAAAGCCTAACCAGAAAATTGTTACATTAACTGATGCTATTTTTTGTAGCACAAAACAATCCTTATATGAATATAGCCTTTAGGGCAGAGATTCCCAAACTTTTCCGCGAAAAAATCGCTGCAGGGTTTTAATCCAACCAAACAAAATGGAACCTTTTCACCAATCTGGTATCTTACTAGTGTATGACCTAAGGCAGGGGTGACCAAATCAAATGGTTAGCATGTTGACCTCACAGTGAAGGACCTGGGTTCAAATGTTGTGCCCTGCGATTGGCTAGCCAATTCAGGGTGTCCCCCGCCTGTGGCCCAAGGTCAGCTGGGATAGGCTCCAGCACCTCCCGCGACCCTAGTGAGGATGAAGCGGTTGTGAAAATGAGATTAGATGAGATGGGATTATGTTACTTGAACTAAACTGTATTTGACGTACGCCAGTCATTACCACACGCACGCACACACACACACACACACACACACACACACACACAACCACCCAATTTGCAATAAAAGAAAAAAAAACACCAGTATTAAATTCCATTTACAGGAAACCCATACACTATTTAATATGGTCTTAATACGGTACATTAGAGGAGCATGGACCATTAAATAAGGAAAATGATGAGACATAATGATGAAATCGACCTGTATTTTAAACAATGGAGAAAAGTAGCAATAGTGGTTCCCAAATACTATAAAGTATAGTGGAGTATGTAATTGTATGTATTTAAATGTATTTATATATTTGTTCTGTGTAATATGTAGTAGTACTGTTTGCTAACTTAAACAAATTTTCACATTAAAATGAAAATAAATTATTAATCTACTCTGGCTTAAGAACAAAGTCACCTTTACTATGTGCTACCAACAATGACAAGGTAAAAAACGGGCAGTGGGTCTTCACGCTGCAAGATTATGCAGCATAGTAATGCGGAAACGGGAGCCTCCTGCTGAGTTACTATTTTGGGCTATTGTGAAGCTTTTTCTATACTTCCGAGTACTGAGTTGTGCCTTTCACAATCCTGTACCTCACATGATGATGCAACAGCAGCTCAATTTAAAGCTATTTTTGTGCTTTCCCAGCACTTCTAGTTAGACAAATTTGCCTCCAGCGCACTCTGTGTAGAAGATAGGGGCTTCGTTCCAAGCCAACTAGAGCTTGCTACTGCTGGCAAAGGTTTCATTTGCTCTACCAATGCAGCATCTGTTAGAAACTGAACTTGGCTTGTGTTAATGTCTTGTGATTTTGAAACCAAACTCCTCCCTTTTATTTTTTAATTGAATTATTGGAGTTTGCATGTTCTCCGGTTTCCTCTCGCATCCTAAAAACATGCATGGTAGGCTGGTTAATTTCCCCTAGGTATGAGTATGAGCGTGAATGGTTGTCATCTCCTTGTACCATGTGATTGGCTGGCCCCTGATTCAGTGTCTTCTTTCCCTGGTGCCTCTAGTTGGCCAGGTTAGGCTCCAGCACTCCCCGCATCTCTTACGAGGGGGATTTAGTCAAGTCCTTGTCATATAGTCTTATCCTGGAATCAAGGCTGGCTTCTGTCTAAAGATTCAAATTTGACAGTCTAGCCAGAGGTACAGTCATGCCTTGAGATACGAGCTTAATGCATTCCGGGACTGAGCTCGCAAATCGATTAATACTCCTATCTTAAATCAACATTTCTCATAAAGTGCTTAAAAGAGTTGTTGGACTTGCATTGTTTCGATCATCTCATTTTTTCAACGGCATCTCAAATGCATATCTTGTTTTGTTTTTGACACTTGTGTTTTTGACATTCGGGACAAGATTTTTATTGGTAGAGGACATCATTAATTCTGAATGTAAATGTGGTAGCAACATTAATTTACTCGCACAGAGAGCGGTGGCAACCTGGACGAATACAAAGAACTAATAAGGTACATCCATTGTAAAGGCAGAATTAAAGCAATAACTTTTTGGTTGAGACAATTATCGTATACAATGTGGAAGTATTGTCTTAACCATTGGGAATCGTGTTTGGATGTATTTCCAGAAAATATGTGTCTTTAATGTCTATGGAAATATTAGGGCCATTTAATGAATAATTGAAGCGCAAATCTTCCATATTACTCCTTTAAACCTGTCAGGACTACAGTGTAATGGTCCTTTTTGGGTGACACATTTATTTATGGAATATGTTAGAAGCGGCAGTAACTGTGGTAGACGGGAGACATATAATGTCTATAATGTTGTAACAGGCCAAATCAATTGTTGGGCCATTGATTCAATGCAGTGTTATACATAAAATTGAATGTTAATTTAAATTCTTGTATGTCTAACTCTGATCATTTAAGACAGTGATGGCCCAACACCACCTTTTAGTATCACCAAAATATTGCTGGTTATCATTTTTAAAGTGGCTGGGAAGCATTTTTGTAATGCGGCATGCGTGGCTCAAGGACACTTGAGGAGAGCTGTACTGCAGAACCATACAGTTTTTTTGGGTCACAGATTGCCTATTAACCATGGTGACCTCCAAATTGATCCTCAATTTGCGGTTGCAAAGATAAGGAATCGACGCAAAAAACTAAAAAGTAAACTAAAACTGTAGTAAACTATAGTAACAGATGAAACTATTCTCAGTGTAAATAGTATCAATGCAAAAAAAGTTTAATGCAACTTGTAAATTGAGTTAAGAGCATTAGGGAATTTATGTGGAAGCATAAGTGAAAGACTGCAATACAGATTTGATTAAATTCATGTGAAACTGTTTTGACATTTCGATCAATCCAATATTCCGATTTATTCACAGAAATGTACTCAAAATGAGCTCTGATCTAAATCTGGTTTAGGATCTGTTAAAGGAAAAGATGTGTTCTCCGGGAAATAAAAGAGTTCTTAAGACCTAAGAAATCTGAAGCAATTTACATCCTTACTCCCCCAGAAGAAAGAAAAAATAAAGATTAAAGTATTATCATTTGTCATTTGGTATAATTTATTTCCAAGCCTGTTTTAAAACTTTTCTCTGACCACTATGGGTATTTCCATATCTGTCAGGTTAAAGTCTATTGAGAAAAATACAAAACAATGTTCCTAATTATGATCAAAGGCTAAACATGGAGGGTAGCAGCAGGTGCATATTTTCATTCCAAATGATGAAGAGAATACATTCTCAGCAATTTTGGTGTTTTTATAGTATAGTCAGTTGATTTCAGTCTAGGTGTTGCCTCTTTCCATAGAAAGCTCATTGGTCAAAACCATCCCTGCTTGGTCAGTTGGAAGAGAAACCCATTACGGACCATTGTGGAATAGTTTGGAGACTCCAAAATATACTGTTTATAAATTTCATATTCACGATCAGGCAAGATTGATTTAACCGTAGAATGCTCCTTACAAAGTTCAATTGCATTTTAACATCTCAATTATTCAGTAGCATTCGGGAGTTTAGACTGACACTGCTAAAGGCTAATAATTAGTTGAGCATGGTTAATGTAGGTTTGAGGGTAACCATTTCACACACACCCCTTTACAGAAATGCCATCGGCATGCATAAATAGTCATCTGTATCTCCACATCTATCTAATGCAATGACATACAGGACGTCGGCAAAGGAGACATTTAATGCCTTGTCAAAACATTACCCCTGTGACTGTTCTCCCTAAGTTTGACAGACTACCTTGTCAAGACATGGAGCGTTTTATGTCTCCCATCTGCCTCGTCCTGCTGACAGGCAGCTGAGTTGCACGGCTTGGCCTGAGGAAGAAAAAATGCAGAACACTACATTCAGACACTCACTCACTGACCCACTTATTATCTTTATTCGTACACTCAAAGTAAAATGTGTATTAGATATTATTTGTTAATATTTTTCTTCCAGATTCTGGCAAGAATTGTGGTGGGATCATGACCACAGTTTCAATCAATGAAGATCTAAAATAATAGTAAAAGATCAATAACACAGAATAATTTTCTATGCATCCAATCCATTTTAGCACACAATGGATGAATAATAAAATTTCCCTTTGGCACTGTAACTAGTAGTAAAAATTATTTTTTAACACCCTTAACGATTATATAACAGTGACAAGAATATTGTATTGAAGCCGTGATTTCATAGATAGTATGTAGATATTGTACACTCACTGGCACAAAAAATGTCACCAAAAAAAGAAAAAAAAAGCCATAAACAATAATTTTATGGGACCACCTTAAACTTTGATTATGGCACACACTGTTGCAGCATTGTTTCGATACATTTCTGCAATGTCACAAGATTTGTTTTCATGTCTTGCATTAATTTTTCACCAAGGTCTTACATTGATGATGAGGCCCCCTGCGGAAAGCCTTCTTGAGCACATCACAAAGATTCTCAATAGGTTTAGAGAGTGCAGTCTCGACCAATGGAAGGTCATGTGGTCTGTCGAGAATTAACCTGACTTAAGAAGAGAGGCAGATGGAGATGCAGCAATCATGAAAATGTTGCCAAAGCAAATGTGCACTATTATCAAAAGCTGAAGGCGGTCCAAAGACATTTTGGAGTGATATTTTATAATTTTGTCTCGGTCACAGGTGTCAAAGTCTCGGCCCAGGGACCAAACTTGGCCCGCTGCATCATTTTGTGCGGCATTTCTGAGTAAGATGAACAAAAAGAAAGATCCAAAGGGGGTCAAAACATTTTGGCAACTAAGAATTCTGTGCTTACTAGGTAACCTTTAAAATCAATTATCCAGTAACGAGATATTTGCCAAAGTTACTTTTCAAAGCCAAATGATCTAGCAACATTGGTCTCAGGTGACCATATCTAAAATGACTGCAGTTAAAACAGCAAGGAGTACAAACTAGGTTTCCATAAACTTGCTATACTCCTATATTGGCCAAATATATGTGACCCCTGTTGTAGTACCTAGAAAACCACATGGACGAGTTCATCAAGTGTGGTTACCTGTGGATTCCATTCTCCTAACAAAATGTCACCCATTAACCATTTACTGGAGTAAGGTCAGTGGGTTTTTGAGCCGATTTTCACTCTTGCTTGTCTTTTTGTTTTTCTTTTCTTTCGCTGTCAATGCTTTTTTTCTGATCCATTTCCTACCCTATTCTAAGTCTCGTTGTACCCATTTTCTTTGCTTATTTCCTACTTTCCTACTTCTCTTTTTATTTTACTAGCATTTTTTCGACATGGTTGCATCATTTTCCTGCTCTGTCAAACCAGTGCCATCAATGTCTGGTAGCTGCCAGGAAATGAGAAAGGCACTCAATTACTGTGCTCACTGAATCATTAATGTCAAGGTTTTGTTGTGTTCTGTTGGCCAACAGGCAAGAGCACACAGACACTGGGCCTGGTAGCAAATCTTCTACTCTTTGTCTGAACAAGACAGGCACAGTTTGATATGGGTCTCACTGATAACAATGGATTGGATTGAAATCATGGCGCAATGATAAGCACAGTATTAATGATGGTACTGGCTAGGCCTGTATACACAATGATAGCATGATTTTGGCTTTAACAGCAGAAACAAGACCATATCAGATGAGACTGTGGCCAGGCAAAGAGACTCATTAAAATGTAACCTTGTAAACCTGTCCCTCTTCATAGATGAGATGGGCTTTTATACAACTTTCAGAACACATATGGCAAGGTATCTGCTGATCACATCATGTAGACCTGATGTTCTGACAACATACAGTGACAGGCAAAGAATAATGATGATGTCTTATTTTCTTTATTTACAATAAATATTTGATGATTTTGTGTAACTTTCAAATTATGGAAATTAAAGAGTCTCAATATAATCCAATGGGGAGCCTTGCTCGAGGAAAAAAATGCATGTTTCAAAAATGTACATGCACATTTGAAATTTAGGTTTCAAATATTTATGTGAGTGGTAGTTTTTTTGATTGATCTGCAGATGGTAAACATCCTGTGTGCACAGCCATTCATTTTCTACATTCTTTGTCTTCATTAGAGTCGTCCGATGCACCTCAGCATGTGCCAGCTGGCTTTCGACAAGAAGCAGGGATATGTATTCACAGAAGCGAGACTTGTATCACTGTAACTATTGAATTCCTAGACCACCTGCATCAGTGCTGTTTTCCACAATGTAGTGGGTTTAATTTCTTACTCCCAAAATGCAGGATAGATTCTTCTTGAAATATTTATGCAAATTTGACAGTAGTGTTTTCAAAGCTAGAAAACATTTTGTTGACAACAAACCTTGATGTTTTAATAAATAGCTGAAGAAACTGACTTCATTTGCTGTGTCAATGTACTTTGTTTGAATCACTCCACCGATTGTTGCTGCCTGCTTGGTATGTACATAATTTACCAACATTCTAAAAATGTGGCATTGCTCTTAGACCACTATGAAATAAGAAACACAGCTTAGGTTGTACTGTAAAATATTGTATCACACCTGTTTTCATCCATGCAAAAGAAAGAATTTGAAGTGTGTGCCAAGTGGAGTTATCAGATGAAGAAAATATGTGTGATACCTTTCTTTAATTAATGTGACATAGAACTTTTTCATCCTTCATCTCACCATTAGTTGATTAAGAGTTACTCTGCTTACTGGAGGCAATGACTCTATAATTTAGTAGCTGATTATTGGAATCTGATTAGTGCTCAAGGTGGCCTGAAGTTTTCAATTCGTCAGGAATTTGATTAAGATCTGTTATCAAGGCCAGGGTTATCAAATACTGTAGCCTATTCTAGATTTGTTTCAGCGAAAATCTAAAACCAGGTTGAACTGCTCGCCAATTGCTGCAACGGTGAGCCTACCATTTAGATTCACATTCAAGCCGTGACTCAGTGGGAACTGATTCATGCTGCCTGTGCTAAAGTATCACTAAGAAATCTGTGACTTGACTATTGATTTTTTTTAAAATCATTATTTAATGTTATGTCGTTATGTTTTCTATGATGCTGGTATCTTCAGGACAGGGTGTTGTGGAGCTTAATGAAAAAAAACACTTTAAATGTATTCAACCACTTTTTGCCTTCGTGTCGTTAGTTCTTATATTCCCACTGTGCTTGCATAGATTTTTTCAGTTTACTCTACACTTGGTCCCACTTCCATAAAACATGGATGGTAGTTTGGTGAGCCCTTTCAAAAAGTGGCATTAGGCTTCTCAGAATGGAGGAGATCCCTGTGTAGACACGTTTATTTGCTTTGAGGGAGGAAAACGGCTTAAGCAGATGGATGACAGAGCCATTGGCAGGGGGCAAGTTGCCAGTTCGGGTTATTGGAGTGGAGTGGGGAGAGGCGGATAAGACTCAGGAACGAGGTAGGCGTTGAAATCTGACATGGGGTGTGCAAATCAGATCCTGTGGCAAGACCAAAAAAGGTCATGAGCTACCTATCAGACAGGTATATTATAAGAAGTCGAGATGCAACTGACGGCGGAAGAGAGAAGAGTTGATCGGACGACATGCTGGTGCAACCACATGGCTCAAAAGGGGACTAATGTCAATTGAATGCATCTGTGTTCGTTCCACCTGTCTGCCATCCAAACTGTGATCAATCAAATGCACAAATGCTCAAGGTGGGCTAGGACTCAGGAGGGAGGAGCAGGGGGTCTAATAACTGAAGAATGATGCAAACATTCACCTAATTGCATCAACTTTCAAAAATCAGTGTGGTATTGTATTATTTTTTTATTTAAATAATGACTTGTTTAGATGACATGATTCTTGGTTGCCAATATGCTTCAATATAAATTGAAATTCAGTTAATACATAAAGAATGGGTTAGGAAATGATCAACAGCTTCAAAATGTGTCATACTAAATCTAGTTCTGTGTCTGGAACTGAATGTAAAAAACAAAATATGCATGCTTAATCCTGTTGGCACTGCAAATCTGACATTGCTCTACAGCAGTAGTCAAGAATGAACAGTTTGCCTTCTTAATATACTGTACAGAATTATTTTATTAATACTGTTAAGATAGATTTGACTCTGGTATTTGCATAATCCAAAACCTTTTTTTTTTTTGGGGTGTGGGCCACATTACAGTTATGTTATCCCTCGGAGGACTATTATGACAGGAAAGCCATAAAAGGCCACCAGGCCGCCCTAAATAGAGTACATATAATGCAATGACTTCATCCTATAGCTTAAAGCCAAGTTGAAGTACAATGTAATTGGTTTTTAAATTAAAAGTCAGGAAACATTTTATAGGTACACATGCAAGCGTCAAATGTCAGCACATTTAATTTTTTTTGCTCAAGCACATGCGCCAGATTTTTCCCCTAGACCTTATGTTTATTAAATCAAGTTGGATCATATGCACAATAGAACAATTATTAGATTTGCAGGGAATCAACTACACTAATGAATAATAAAAATACAATTTGTGGTTGAAAACACACGGGTAAATGTCATTATTAGGGAAAGAGCAATGAATATTTCTTCATACCTATTTTGATTCTCCTTGATATAGGGCGGTACTGTTCCAGGTAATGGTGAAGTGACTTGTCAGCCTCCGGGATCTGGATCAACTGATTCGGCACAACTTTGACAATGACAGGAAAGTACACTTCGAGGTGGGTCAATATTGGTTGACGGTAATATGGAAAATATACACCAAAGTCAAGCTCATATAAATGTCCTAAAATATGCATTGTGAAAATATATATCAGTTGGAGTAGCCTATAATGAGTAAGCATGAGCAGTGTTGCCTTAGAATATTAAAGTCACAGAATGAGATTGGTAATAGAATAGAATGCTATTTTTTTTATAAAGAAAGTAAACAAAACAGAAACACTTGATTTTTAAACACTTTCATCTTGTGACAGAAAATAATGACATTCTACTTGAACACAAATGTCCTTTTCCAGTTAATAATGGACCAATCTGTATGATAATAGATATATTTGGAACATTAAGGGACAATTTTGACAAAGCTGAAATGGAATTAAATGGTTTATGGTTAGGTAATTGTACTGAAGAACGCACAAAATCGCTTCACATGGACACTGAAAGAGCATTCACTAAAGGAGGATTTTAAGGCAAAACAGCTGTATATGTAAAATTGGAGCATTGAATAATTACTAAATACATATACCATTAAAGGTTGTGTCAAAGTTATTGTCATTGTGATTTGTTTGTTTTTGCAGTATTTGTATGCCGGAAAGAATATTCAGCAAAATTAACTTCTTCTTTTCATTCATTACTTTTCTGTAACGCTTACCCTCAGAAGGGTTGCAGGGGGTGCTGGAACGTAGCCCAGATGACTTAGCCAGCAGACTGGGGGCACACTGATTTGGTGGCCAGCCAATCGCAGATCACAAGGAGACGGCCAACCATTCACACTCATACTTGGGGGCAATTTAGAGTGTTAAAGCAGCATACCCTGCATGTTTTTGGATGTGGGAGGAATCCAGAGTATCCAGACAAAACCTCATGCAAGCCCAGGGAGAACAGGCAAACTCCACACAGAAACGTCCAAACCTAGGATCGAACCCTTTATTTCAGAACTGTGAATTGTTTGCAGTTGACTGGTGACCAGTCTAGGGTATAGTCTGACTTACGCCCGAAGTCAGTTGGGTTTGGCTCCAGCAAACCAAAGGGACCAATTCGAGGATGGGCGGTATGGAAGATGAATGAATTAAAAAGATTAATTTGATTCTTTATCGACACAAAAATGATTACATAATGTGCCACACAAATTGCAATGAGATAAAAAAAACAAAGTACAAACTTACTGTGTACTTTTATCACTTTCTTGAGGAAGTTCATTAGTTTAATAAAATATATCCTCGAGACGCTAATTCACTACCTTCAGCCATAAAGGATAAACCATGTCGGCCACAACAACCACATTTATTTTGATGGTGTTCAACAAACACATTTATTCCTTATAAACCCCCGTTCTAAAACTCCACTTTAGCAATCCACAGCAACTAGTTTGAGAAGGAGGACCTGAATCTTACTTCACATAAGTGCCTTTTTCTCATCACCCCGTTGTAGAGAATAACTGTTTTAACAATGGAAGGCACCCACATTTTCATACTGCATACCTTAAAATGACAAATTGCCTAATTAGTCTTGTCTGCTTTTCCTTATTTCCTTACTTTTTAAACTCAGAGGAGTGCCTCTAAGTAGAGCCAATTTTTGCTATGCACATTGTACCACATTGGACTTATTAAAGATACCAATGGGCTTACATTTTAGATACTTTCAGAGAAAAAACTAACTTCCTTGAACAAAGAAGGACAAAACATTTTACCTACTATCTGTCAAATGAGCAGCATGAGCCAGCAGACTGCCGCTTACGGAACACTGCTCCCCCTTGTGAGGGACGTTTTTCTTATCTGCTGACATTCATGCTCTTCTGAAAAGCTGCTCACACAAGCTGTATTCAAGTTTGACAAGCAGCAAAGACCAGAAACAATGACAAACCAAATCAAATGCTATTGACCATTGAAATGACCAACATCAGGTCAACACAATTTGTAAGATTAATGAGCTAATATGTAATATATACAATATCATTTGTGATCTAATCATTTCATCACATTTCAGCCAAGTCAAAAGTGCATTAGATATTGGGAAAAATACATCACATTTAAAATACCAGTTTTTGGGTTAGGGTTAGGGTTAAAAAACATGGATAGAAGGTCATTTTATCCACTTTTTAAGTGAAGTCATCAATTATATACAGTTAGGGGTGGGCCAGAAAGCTATGAAAATATTTTTTTTTTACAATTTTTGTAAATATATAAATTTTGTAAATAATAAATGATGATACGGGTGAAGATTCCCTTAAACAAAGAAAAGGGAAATGTTTTTCTGACCAAAATCATAAGCATTTTGCCATGAAAATAATGCTCCCTGATTATTTTACTGCCTAATATCTATGATTTATATGGTTATTGTTTTTTTAAAGAAAAAAAACAGTCCTTTTTATGCAAAAACACTGAAAACAAGGCTTTTAAGCATATTCATTTGTAGTTTGATGGGTTGAAGAGACCACGAACAACAAGAACAAATGTAAAAGAATACATTCATTAAATAAACAAAAGGTCATACTTGCCTCGAGGTTACTGTTTACAATGCACACCACACATTGTGGCAAATACCCAGATCTGAGTCTGACAAATCTTTTTGACATAAACACAAAATCATACACTATGAAATTTACATCCATGGATTGCTGCTCAACTGATCTCGTGAGAGAAAACTGTCAGATAGGTGTTCGTCTAATAACATATTTGTGAAAATATTTGACAGGGATTGATTTTATTTATCTTTTACAGCACCAGATACAAGACTCGAATAATTGTATTACTTCTATCTACTGTATTTGAAAGTAACAAAACATTGTGAAAAAATAGCTCCCAATGTGGTTCAGTTAATTTCAAACAACCTAAACCTTAATCTTTATTTAAAGGCACAATTGTCGTCACAGTGGGGGACCTGGATTCAAATCCAGGTTAAGCCCCCTGTGTGGGGTTTGCATGTTTTCGCCGGGCCTGCGTCGGTTTTCTCTGGGTACTCCGGTTTCCTCCCACATTCTAAAGACATGCATTGTAGGCTGATTGGACACTATAAATTGCCCCTAGGTTGGAGTGTTATGCCCTGCGATTGGCTGGCCACCAAATCCTGGTGTCCCCCGCCTCTGTCCAGAAGTAAGCTGAGATAGGCTCCAGCACTCCCCACAAACCTAGTGAGAATAAAGCGGTTCAGAAAATGAGATGAGATGCGATTTGAGAAAATGGAAAAAAAAACTGTTGCAAATGAGGCCATGTTGCTTTAACATTTTGACCAATGAAATTGAAATTGATGAACTAGACATTTTATAAAAGTTCAAGTTGTATTTCCTGTATTAAAGGTCAAACAAAATAGTTTTTCGTAAAAGCTTTAGCCTGTGCATTTATCTTTGATTCAGCAAAACATTCTTAAGAGACTAATGTCAGTACTGTTTTCACAGTTAAAAGGAGCTTTTGGGACATCCAGGTAAAATACAACCTCAAATTGCTCCGTCTTTGACAGTTTGACACCAGCACTTTAGTACCGACATCCAAAACAGAGCCGCTTTTCAACTAAAATGTGTTTTCTGACACACATCAACTCTAAAGTATTAATGTACTGTTTCTTGTCAACATGGCCACGCATAGCAGATCCCATTAATGTCACAGAAACTGTTCAAATACATTTTCCTTCCAATCTTTATTTTTTTTGCACCATATAATTATGCCAATAATTTTATAACTGTCGATAACCCACTGCTGCTTTTAAGTCTCTTATTGCAAACACACCAACTCAACCCTCACCTCATCACACAGGGCTACATTTTTTCTTTCACTCAAATCATCGAAAAAGTGGTTAACACTGTGACCTCAAAAAAAATAGATTCTTGGTCAAATAAAAATGTGGTTGATTTGTAGAGTTTAAAATGCGCCAAAGAGAAAATATGTTGAATGTGTGTCAATAGTTATCTGATTCTATGTCAACATTTGATTAAAAGTCAACAGTGATAATGTTACTATGC
Source organism: Stigmatopora nigra (assembly GCF_051989575.1). Lineage (NCBI taxonomy): Eukaryota > Metazoa > Chordata > Actinopteri > Syngnathiformes > Syngnathidae > Stigmatopora > Stigmatopora nigra. The sequence goes on along the minus strand of NC_135509.1, from coordinate 16,324,467 downwards.
AGTGCAAGTGGTTTGGGTTGAGGTTTAGAACATTGGAAATTTATTATTTCTGAAATTGTATTCAATATAATTATATCAGGGGTAGGGAAGCTCGTGCTCAGGAGCCATATGTGGCTGTTTTGATGGGTACATGGGGCTCTCTGCTAACCTGTGGGGTAAAATATTGGAACCGCTGTTGGGAGACCTACGTCCCAAATGCACCAATCGAAGCGCCACTTTGGCAATGTTTTTTCGTTTTGTTTTTCCTTAGACTATTTTGGTTGCATAGACTCATTGACACCCATTGAATAGCAATGGGGGGGCCATCTTCTCTCATGTCACAACTAAAATAACAAGCAACAACAAATGATTTCTAAAAACAAAAACTTACCTTCACCCTCGTTTGACTGATACAAGTTTTAAACTGGATAATTCATCAGTATTCTAAAAATATACTGCAAACGTTTTCCATGACTTTGTAGAGAACCTGAGTACCATTCGCTTAATGAATTCGAATGATGGCATTTGACCGAGTATCATCGAAGCACAAGCAGTCGATTGAATTATTTAGTCATCATTTAATAGAGTTACATCTACTGTATTAAAACCAGTATTGTTTTATGTAGAGAGTGATTTTAAAATCCCCAAGTTGATACATGAGAACCATCATCAGTTAGAGGAATTGAGAAACCCTGAGTGGGCAGCAAGAATGAGAGCTGAGATCATTAGCCCACACAGCATATTTGCTGACATCTACTTACAGTAACTATTAATCACATTAGGGATTCGCAGTTGTGTGTCGCTGTCTTCTGTTCTCCATGGCAAGGATCTCCTTGATCAAGTCTTGTGATAGCATTCCTGAAAAATGCAAACAGGAAGGAATATTAACATGTTGTAGGATTCACACGTTACCATAAATTAAACTAATTGGATTATACAAATGAAGAACAAAGCATGAACAGAAAAAAGAATGAATAAATAATAAGTACCCTCAAACTATATGATTGTTCATTCTATACATTGTCAGGTTTCTCAAGTGAGGAATTTATTGTGGTATGTATGGCCGCCTAAAAACACGATTAAAGGTAAAGAAAACATAGAAAGAGTAGAAAGAAGACAGCAACGTGCTGAGCTACCCAGTGAAAAGGAATTTCAACACGAGCACTTATAGTGGGCGTGACTACTCATGTTCTGCTTTTACTAAGGGAAATAAACTTTTTCCATAATGAATACTCATGTCACCCAAATATCCGTCTCATCCCTATTTAATATTGGTACAAATGTTTCATTCAGTTTTAAGGAATTTTATTTCTATTCGACTCAAGCTGTTTATGTAGCTTGCTTTCTCAAAATGGACATATTTTAATTGCTAAAACTCCCATTACATTGTCCATCCTGTTTTTCATACAGTATATACAACATACATCTGCTAAGAGAATATGAATCTCCCTGCATGCTTCATTTTTCATTTGGATAAATAAGACCAGAGATTATATACACATACTTTATTTATCATAGAATGTGATGTAAAAGCTTCTCTCAACTCTTCTTAGACTAAATTGATCTGAATAATAAATAGCAGACAGGCAGTATAAAAGCATTTTCAAAAGAAAATGTAATCAATTGAGGCAACATACTTCAGGAGGCAGTTGAGCCCTAGAAGCAACGGAAATCAATTGCATGATTCCAAGAAAAAAGATTACACGACATGGCACTAATTGGTTTACAGGATATTTGCAGCTTATTATACACTCAGCAGGTAGAACAGCATCACCTTAATTTATAAAACAAGATTATTCTTACTGTCCAATGACAATACTTTTGCAAGAGGTGTGAATTTCAGGCAGCCTGGGCTGCTTTAACACTCGCAATTGCCCTTAGGTATGAGTGTGAGTGTAAATGGTTGACCGTCTTTTTGTGTCCTGCGATTATCTGGGGACAAATTCTGGGTGTACACCACCTGATTCCTGTGGTTAGTTGGGGTAAGATCCATCACCCCCCACAACCCTTGTGAGGACAACTGTTTCAGAAAATGAATGAATGAAAGTTTAGTCTTGGGAAGACAGTATGTCACCAGCCTGAAGAAAATCTGCACCTGACAACAAGATGGAATCTTGTGCTGATAGCTTAGAGGAAGGTTTGTGGCATTGTCTCGGGAAAACTAATTAACTGATGCATTCCATTTCATCAGAGTCTGGGGAATCATCCATCAAACTCTGAGGCAAATACAAAATATAGTACTCATGTTAATTAAAGTCTCAGAGCTACTGGCTTCGTATGGATCATTTTGATTCAACCTCACAACTCTTTTGAAATGAGCCAGTGGCTTGACCATTTTAAGCCCAACGCAGAGGCTGCCAATGTTTTCTAAAACTGACACAGCACTTTGGGGGACGGATTAATGGTAATGGTTACTATTTTGACACTAAATAAAACCTTTGGTTAAATTACAAACTACTGTCTCTCACAATAGTTACAACATCATGATAGTCACTCATCCATTAATTTTTCATTCCCTTTATCCTTATAAGGGCCGCGGTGCTCGAGCATATCCCAGCAAACATTGGGCAGTAGGTAGGGAACACCCAGAATTGAATGCGAGACAGTTAAAGGGCACGATAAGACGAACAACCATTCATGCTCACACTCACTAGGGACAATTTAGAGCACTCGATAAGCCTACCATGCATGTTTTGGGGATATAGAGGGAAACCTGAGGACCTAAAGAAAACTCAAGCAGTCATGCAATATCCTAATTCCAGTTGGTTGAACTCTCAAATCTCCGGACATGCTAACCATTGTCACTTGGGTGATTACATAGAAGAAAACGCAATTTTTTTCTACCGTTTAATGAAGTAATGCCATCTTATTGCCAGTGATTGTAATTTAAAGGTTAATCTTTGTGCATAGAATGTCTTGTAAATACACAAGACTAAAATCATATAAACAATGTGTTAGTGACTGGTGGCTATAGTTATTTATTGGTGTCTTCTACATATATCAGCAGTTATTTTATTTGAAATGATACTGAAATTGTGGATATGCAGATTGGAACATACTATCGGTTGAACTCTAAATCTCAGGACATCCTGACCACTGTCACTGTGCCACCAATATCATTATAATGCAAGAATACAACTTTTAATATTGTCATGAGCTTCTCTTTATATTGGTAAAAAGGAAAAAATGCAATAATCACAACAACAGCAACAATAATAATAATCATGATTTGTTGCTACTTGAATTGTTGTTTTGGGTCAACCATAGCGAAAGGCACACACTTAGCAAGGCTGCTGCTGCGCTCTTCTAATTTATAGATATAAAAACAAACATTGGTTGGCTAATGACATAGAATAGATGAAAAGATGGCTTCTGAAGACGAATGTTTACTGCATTTCACTAATAATACAAATATCCATTTGCAAAAAGAAGCCACAATTGATATCATGAAGAATATAATACAGGCCATTATGATTGGGGTCTCAAGCGAGTTGGAAGTTATTTCGTCCAAGTTTCAAGCAGGACCCGAGTCTTCCTGTTGTGGGCAAGACAAGTCAAATCACAAGGTCGAGTCACAAGGTCATGTTGAGTTGAAAGTCTTTCAAGCCAAGGTGGGTCAAGTCAGAAGTTGTCACAGTTATCAAGCCAAGCCAAGTTTGTGAAGCCAAAAGAACAGAAATCTAACATTATGGGTAGTAGTATAGTACCAAAGAGTTCACATACTTCTTTTTTTTATCTGTAAGTGCTATCTCTGGTTATTTACAATGTAGAAGTGATGCTGTTTGCATAATGCAGGCATGTACCTGTAATTTAATTGTTGTACAATTGGCCACCTGTATTTTTTTTAATCTAACACATAGTGTTTTAATCTTTATCAGAAGCTATTTCTATAATGCATGACTTGTTGATAGACTCAGCATGAGTCTATGTGCAATGCAGAGTCAGCTAGACAAAACTGTCATAGCTGTATGCTTGGTGGGAGGCTTGTAACAAATTTTACTTTAATTGTCGCACAATGAAATGTAACAAAAGTGAAATTAACATTCTACATCATTTCCTATTCAATGTAGAGACTGGGACATTCCACTTTTTCAGAATGCCATAATAATTTAATTGCATATTGTTCAATAATGTTCTGTCGTATGTTCGAGATTCTCACGTGCACACATGCTTTACATAATAAGACTAAATTATTTTTACTGCGCTCACAAAAAACAACAAGAAACAATGATTTACGCATATAGCAATTAGAGTGAAGATTAAATCATTATCTTTGTTTTCCTTTTTCAGAATCCTTTTTGACCCTTGAACAATTGCTTAAATCTGCATTTACCACTTGGGTGATTACATAGAAGAAAACAATCATTTTTTCTACCATTTAATGAAGTAATGCCATCTTATTGCCAGTGATTGTAATTTAAAGGTTAGTCTTCGTGCACAGAATGTCTTGTAAATACACAAGATATAATCATTTAAAACAACTTGTTAGTGACTGATGACTATAGTTATTGAGTGGTGTCTCTTACTTTTACTACTAAAGAATGTATCAGCAGTTATTTTATATGAAATGATACTGAAATTCTGGATATGCAAACTCCACACAGGTGGACCGACCTGGATTCGAATCCAAGTTCCGACTGCGAGGCTGACCACTCAAACACCGGGCCTCCCTTTTGCAAAATATGAATCTCTATTTTTGTGATTGGTGTTTAGGCACCATGGTGTAAAAAGGTTTCTCACAATCACGAAATAAAATGCTAACCTGGTACGCCAGATTATTTTTTTAAAGTTCTGCTTCTAAAAATTCCTTTGTGTTCTTTCTTTGCTTGATACCCTACTCACACATATAATGTTTGTGTTTTTGTTGATTCCAAGAGTTGAGGAAAATCATTCAATTTCATTTTTAAAGGATCTCCAGTGTTCCTGATTCCAATGTGATAATGGCCGCGAGCTACTTAGAGCTTTGGTATTGTTACGATTCAACCTGCACGAGGGATCAATGATTGGAATTCGCCTTTGGCTATATTCTTACATATTTACACGTATATGTTCATTAATATGTATTGTACCTCAAATAAATCATACTCAAACATATATATTATATTATTATTGATATATATTTCCACAGCCCACCAACAGGCAATTTTCCTTTGACATAAAGAGGTGCTACAACACAAAACTCCCAAGTTTCACCTTGGCAATAGGTTGCTGAGATAAAGGAGCAGCAGTGTCTCATTGTGACAGCATGACTAACCCATCATTGTTCGTGACATTTAGGTCTCTAGTTTCCAAAGGTATATGTTTTATAGCCACCCTAGAGTCAGCTTCGGGGCACATTTTTCTGGCTCCAATGACCAGTACATTTTACAAGCACTTGTCCCTAAAGCAAAGCAATATATTTCTTCCCCCCCCCTTCAATTTACAGTTAAAATATAATGTATATTCCCGATTTCTTAATCTGAGATAGCAAATATAACACTTTGATTCATTTTCTGTTTCTCTTATCCTAAAAAGTGGTCAGGTGGATGCTGAAGCCAAACCTAGCCAGGTAAAGGCATGATTTTTATTTAATTAATATCATAAATTCAAATATTAAAGTCAAAATTATCTGCCAAAAAGTTGCTACATCTCTGTTAATGAAACAAAAGTGGCAACAAATATAACAAAGGACTAACAAAAGAAATAATTTCAATGAAAATCCACTAATTACCACAAAATGTCAACATATCTGTTAATAAGAAGAAATGTACAAAATCACAATCACATGTACTTTTTGTCTATTTATCTATTCATCTATTTGCTTTATCCCAAATTGTCAAAGCACATAATTGACAAATTCGTTTGAAAGACTTGGTGAGAATTTTAAACTCATAAATTATATTAGCCAAAAATAAAATGTGGCTAACTTTATCCACAGGAGAGGAGCATAGGAACTGAATGGTGTTTTACCCCGCTTTTTTCTTATTCTTGGAACAGACAGTAGACTGGTTGCAGACAACCTAAGGGTCTAAATCCTTCACAAGGGGTAATCAAATCAAAATTGTGTTTTGCTCCAAGGCCTTTAAGTTTTTTGTATACTAGTAGTAATGTTTTATAGGCTATCCTTTGACTCACAGGAAGCCAGTCTAACAATTTCATTACTGGTACACTCTGGTCCGTTTCCTTGTAATTGTAAGGACTCTGGCTGCGGCAGTCTGTATTAGATGCAGTTTCCCAAATTACTTTCTTTAAAATAAGACCTGTCAGCCTAACAATAGTCAAATCTATTAAAAATAAATATATGTATATATTTTTCCATGTCTTATCTGAAAAAATGCCCTTAATTTGGGCTATATATATTCTTTGGACAGTAAAGAGGATGATTTATATGATATATATATATATATATATATATATATATATATATATATATATATATATATATATATATATATATATATATATATATATATATATATATATATATATATATATATATATATATATATATATATATATATATATATATATATATATATATATATATATATATATATATATATATATATATATATAAATTGGTAATGAGATAAAAGCTGATTTATTTTCCTGAAATAAACACATTCATAATGCATCTTACAGTAGTATTTAGTGAGAATTGATTTTTCATCAGTTTTTTTTCCCCAGATAATAATGTGTAACCACTCGGTTCCATTTGGACATTGCTACTGTCACCATAAAGGACGAATCGGGTTTTTGAGTTTGAGTCTCTATGTTTTTCCCCATTCCTTTGTTTTTATTCAATGAGCACTGAACTTCAGTCGATGATTTTCATCCCTGTTCTACAAGAGCATTCACATATAGTAATTATACCAATTTGTACTTCTAGTGTATATAAAAAAGCTGTCTGCTTTAATTCTTTTGCTATTTCTGCTGAGTTGGTGATGTAAGACCTTTGGTCTCCTGTTGAGAAAATTGCCAATTACCACCATTTATGCCTTGTCAGTATTTCTTTAATAGGACACAGCCACCTGGGGGGTCAAACAGCCTTGTCATTACTAATGCGAGGTACTGCTCAGTGGTACTGTTTGAATCAAAGTCACTGATAATGTGGGAAAAGAAGCCTCATCAAGTGAAATACATTTTTTTTTCTACAGAAAATATAGTATTGTATCTTAATCTGAACACAAGGCACGAATGACAGCAATTTTGAAACCAATAATATTGCAGGGGGTGATGGAGAACGTTGCAGGGGTGCTGGAACCAATCAGAGAACCCTCAACTCAAGAAATATAAGGCGATAATGCAATCAAGTGTTTGGCTGCGATTCCCGATTATAGCAACCTTTCCTCTTCAGCTAAGTCATTTAATGCTGTCTGCAAATCATGCATATTATTTCATTTAAGATAGCAAACGATTACTTTAAGAACGTGTGACAGACATGTAGCGCTTTTCCAACTTGATGGAATTGGCTAATAAGGAAGTCAAATAAGGGGTTGTGTCTGTATATAGAAAGTTTTAATGGGAGATTAAGAACGTGCAATTATACCTTTATATTGGGAACATCTTGGAGAGACTGCCAATTGCCTCCCTATTTGCAAAGCTGCATACTCACAATTTTTGTTCCTGCCTTTTCGTGTAGAACTCTATGAGGATGCTTTTGCTTGTGTTGCTTACCTGCACCTTAATGTTGTCCATGTTTTTTTTCAGGGTGTCTACCATCTATTGCCCATAGGTCGGAGCCAACTGGGGATTAAACCCTCGATCTCAGAACTGTGAGCCGGATGTGATAACCACTCTAACACCAGGCCGCCTGTCAATTTTTATGGTGTATATATTCCTAACATTGAATCCACCGCTAGATATTTTCAGTGTTTTGGCTGTTTAAGCTTTATTTTTCGAGCAACCTTACGTTTTGACCCTCAAAAAAAAAATACAAAAATCAATACTTAAATTGAAAAGAATGCCTACAGCAAAGTCACTATTGGCACAGTGTTTCATGTTGTCCGCTATGTTGAAACAAAAAATAAAATAAATAAATAAAAAGACTGACATCACTGAAAAGACTTACAATTGCACTTTTTCTTTCTCAAGAGAACTGACCCGGGGCACAGAGTTTAAGTTGCTTGCTTTGTTTATTCCTTAGAGATTTTGTATTTCTAAAATGGACTATCAGCTATTGCTAAAGGCTACAACACTGCTGAAATACCTTTGTAATAGAGATAATGGACACATCTATGTACATTTTGCAGTCTGCTTAGAGAGCACATGTTCATTCAAAGACAATGATGTATTTATACGCCTTTTCGGGAAACTTTAGGCTCATACCTAAAGGCGTGTTGACAGGCCTTTTATTTTATTATTATTTTCAATTTTCAAATCTTTTTTTAAAGAATAATAAATTCCAATTCGTGTCAGCGTGTGGTGGGCGAGCAGGCGTGAAAATGGAGGACCCATTTGCAGAGAACATCGAGGCAAGGCAGGGATAACACCAATTATATATTTTTATATATATATATATATATATATATATATATATATATATATATATATATATATATATATATATATATATATATATATATATATATATATATATATATATATATATATATATATATATATATATATATATATATATATATATATATATATATATATATATATATATATATATATATATATATATATATATATATATATATATATATATATATATATAAAAACAACAGCATGTGTGCACCTAGATATTTCTGCTGACACCGGTCATAAAGGGACCGTACCGCGCGCAGCAGGCGTTCCGGAACCCCATCCTCCCGGAGTACCCCCCACAAGACTGCCCAGGGGACACGGTCGAACGCCTTGTCCAAGTCCACAAAGCACATGAAGAGTGGTTGGGCAAACTCTTTTGCCCCACCAAGGACCCTGCTAAGCGTGTGGAGCCGATCCACTGTTCCACAGCCAGGATGAAAAGCCCAGTGCTCCTCCTGAATCCGAGATTGGACCTCCCGCCGGACTCTTCTTTCCAGTACCCCAGAATAATCCACCCCGTGCGCATAATTTAACAAGCAGCGGCATGACAGTTGCGCATGTAAAACATGGTGAATCAGTAAATCCTGTGATCAGAGTATTCACGGGAACACAGTTGCAGAGCATGAAACATCTGACATCCTCGTTACTCCCACACAGTTAAAATATGACAACCTTTATAGAAATAATGTGCACAAATGTGTGATTTAAAAATCAATTGAATGCCTATGTAGTAATTTGGCAAAATCTTCATACAACATGATGGAAAAAGGTTTGAATAGTTACAACACTCCACTAAGCATTATTGACCTCAGAACTGTGGGAATCATGCTAACCAGTCATACATATAGTATGTCACAGGAGTAACATCATACAAATTAATAATTGTGCCAGATATTCATATAGTATGTTATTGTGACAATACTTTAACAAAGTCAAAGCAACTCCAGCCATAAAACCTAACTGTTTGCATGTTCATTTGGGTGAATATGTCATAGGTATTCATTCCCATAACCATTTTATCCCACCTTCTATCCAAAGCACAAATGATCAAAAGATGATTTAAAACATAATTTCACTAGACATCATCTCAGGCAGGTCTAACTTTAGGGGATGTATAAAAATAGGTGTCAAACACACACACACACACACACACACACACACACACACACACACACACACAAAATAGATAGAATTATAAAACGAAAAGCAGACACAGTACAAAATAACAACAAGAGTTTAATTGAACCATATGTTGTGTATGTACTACAAACTCTGGTCTCTATAATCAATCTCAACAATTTCTTAAAGGTTGAATAATAATTCTTACATGAAAATCAATCTCAGTCTTTTACTGCACATTGCTCTTTTAGACGGCTGGTTGGTACAATCAAAAGCACAACTAAAAAAACAAACAGCAACAACAAAGAAGACAATTGTTATAGACCTTTTTAAATGATGCAGTCTCAAAAAGTTTCTTTGTATAAATCTACAACTACAACTGCGTTTTGTCTAAAAAAAAAACATATTAAAAAAATCCAATATCTTACATCAAGGAAATTGACTAAAATGCAAGAAAATTACCATTCACTGTCAAATTTCATACAACCAAGTGACCAAAAAAAGACATAATATGAACATCAACAGACTGAAAAATAAGTAGAACTGGGAGGTCAGAAACCTGAAATTAAAATTGATATTTCTAAGTGTGTCTTTAATAATACTTGGCCAGCAAAAACGTGATCCATATCAATTCACAAAGATTGTATGTGGATCTCTTATCAATTAATTAGTCATTCATATAAGAAACATGTTTTAATGTGCAGCACACTCAATTATATGACTGATTCTTTTAAATTTACTAACCAGTACCATCTTATATTAATACCCTATACACTATTAATACAAACAGTGGACATGCTGTGTAGACTCATTAGCTTTTGCACCCCAAACTGTTTATAATCTTTATTGATGCGTCCTGAGCCTGGAGGGGGAAACATGACCCTTTGTTTAGATGGAACTAATATTTTCACATTATCTCGGGTCTACTGCTTGCTGGGAAAGTCTTTGTTGACAAGATCTGTTGGCATTTTTAAAAAGCATCCCTTCACTAATCTTAAAAAATATTCCATCATGTCCTAATATTAACCTCCTATGAGCTGGCGTCCACATGTGTGGACATCAAAGTTTTGGTTGTCAAAGACTACAATGTTAAATTTTGAGGGACCAAACGTCCGGGCGACCAAACGTCCGGTGACCAAACGCCCGGCGACCAAACGTCCGGCCAGGTCCACTTATGATGTGGACATAATTTTTCAAAGAAACCACATCAAGATAATTCTTTGTTTTTACACTCTTCTGGTCCAAATTGGCATAAATATCTAAGAGAAAATTAAAATACATGCCTTGCAAGAGTTTGGGTCTTAGGAATTTAAAGAACTTTAGATTATCTTGTCATATTTCATTTGGGTACCATCATCATGTAAGGGCAAAATGACAATCTGCTAATATACAGTAGACAGCATGTTTTTGATGAACTTTTTTTGTTTATTTTTTTCCTATAATCTAATTTAGGTGTATTTTGTTTGTATTTTCTAAACAACCTAAGTTAAATGCTCAGTTGTGCTCAGTTTTTCATGTACAAAAAATATATAGATTTACTTAAACTATTTAATGTAAATAATATGAACAATTTAATTTCAAATAACGTGATTGGAAATGAAACGGGGAAAATACAATATCTATTTTTTTTCGAAAAGAAAAAAATAATAATTTAGAGCAAAAAGAAATAGATAAACATTCTCATCTGTTTACGGTATTGATCAATCAGCCGGTGATTCATCTATGAAGTGTTTACAGGTCTAGAACTGGATATTTTCTGTGTGATTGCTTTGTTTTGATTCTGGTAGTTTAGTGAAGTAAAACCTTTATCATTGAACTTCCCACTCAACTTTAGTGCAGCCATGGGCTATTTCAGATCGTGGATGTTGCACTGAGCAAGACAAATTATTGTTAAAATTACCACAAACAAAGTGAGTAAAGTGGAGTAATGGTAAAGTTACCAGTTAGTTGTTAAAATAGGGATTATGTGGGACTGAACTTTGTGTGGTGCAGGCTATCATACAAAAAGTTGGTCATTAAGTCTATCAAATTTGGGGCATTACTGTCGGACTCCTACTGATGTTGTGCTGCTTAGCAGTGTTTTTCATGGTGGGTTTTTTGCATTGCTTTCCTGAAAATGTGTAAATGTAGAGCTTTGTCCATGGCCACACCAGAAATACAGTAAATGGAGTTGCGGGAATAAGGCAAGTAAAGTGTAAACATCTGGTCGATGCCTATATATTTAGTGAAAAACCAAGAAGGGTGTTTGCAGTACATGGAGCTGCTAAGCACTGTCCATGTGGAAATGTGCCACATGGATTATAGATAATGTGCTGAGACAGCTGTATAAAGGGTTTAAAAATACCAGTTTAACTGAGAGCATGCAGTCCCGTAGCCCTGGAGATGAGATAACGGGTACATGCTTCAAAAAGTTCACGATGCTTGGGAATATGGGTTTCAGTGTGAAAAAGGATGAAATGTTAAATGTTTTTAGTCAACTTCCTTGATCATATTCTTCCATAATACTCCTGTTTTTGGAAACTAAGAAATGCAAATATTATGCATTGTATTAATGATTAGAAAATATACTGATTTTTTGGCTATTTTTTCTCTCTTCTCTCTCTGTTTAAACATGTGGGTTTCTTGGAGAAATAAGCCCCATATTTTGCTGCCATTTTCATTGCTCTCTGTAGCCCAGAACATCATGATCATATTGCAATTTATTGTGTGTTTAAAGTCTGTACTGACATGTTGAGTGTTCCATTTTGACCACACTCTGAGTTTTCTTGGGCACTTGTGCACTCTTGGTGTATAGTCTAACGTCCAAAGGTGATAGGTGATTAGCTAGTGATAGATCCGTCGGTCCTATTTATGGAAAAGCTAATTCAATTTTAAAAATGTTTTACCAGAATGAGTACCTGAATTTTGCCATGACATGGTGAAAACGCTTGCTGGAAATTTGGTCTAGACTTCATCAAAAACTAAGGATTTCAGAGATGAATATGACTGTCTTGTCCACTTGAAGCTTAGAAAGCAAGGTTCATTTTATTTTACTTAATATTTTATAGGTGTTTTTAAGAAAATAACTGTGATTTGTGGTACTCACTTGAGTGACACGTCTGAACATATGAATGATCATGAAACATTTCAGTAATCAATCAGATTTTCTGGATAACATATTGTTGTGTAAATATCCATTTTAAGACATGGAAACCTATAGATTCTAGACACGTGGGGCACATCTTTTTTTCTCAAAGTGGGTGACAATTGGGCAGTGGGGCTGACAGCCAGGTGCACATAGTCCAGGAATTACAGTAACTGTTAGTCATCCTTAATTCATGTAATGCTTCGTCATCACATTTGTTGTCCTAAACATTTCTTAAAAGCAGTGAGGCATGTTGCTCATTTATTACAGTGTAATCCAATATCCCTCATGATTCCTTTGCCGAACACTTATAATTAACAGGTAACTTGAAATTGATTTCGACCAGTTCTTGGATGGTCACAACATATTTACCACTCACTCAACAGTTGGAGAAAAATGTAATGTGTTGTATATTGATTGTTTACCAAATAAAAACAGTCTTCTTAAGTCATTCTTTTGGACCTATTGTCATCAAACAATTTAAAAAAACTCAACCTATATAATAAGAGAAAGGGGCTGGGGCAATTAACTGATAGGGTGTGCTGAATATTACTCCCTTGATTTTATAACAATAGTTTTTGTTTTAAATAAATAACTTTTCAAAGACAAATTTGTATGAGACATATCTCTAGTTACCATAAATGAAATCACCAATCTCTGATATGACCAACACATATATTTGAGTCTTGCTCTAACACCATTGTTAATGAAAAGAAAGCTCAGATTTGGGTCTCTTGTACATTGTCTTTTGAGTTTGCCCGGATTAACAAAGGTTCATGCGCTGAGCTGTGTATGGAGTTGATAGTGGAGGCATGGTTGTATGCTGTTTTATATGTGTTATAATGGTTAATGTGCTCATGTTCAAGGGGAGGCAAAGTCAGGTGCCCCTCCATGCCTGGTCCTCCTGTTACGCAGTCCTCATCCACATTGATTATTTCAATGGTGCGTGTGGGTGCATGATGATTCTGCTGGTGGTGCTGTTTACGCATTTTGTAAAAGATGATCAGCATGACAGCTGCCATGAGAGTAATTGCAACGAAACATCCAATTATAATCTTGGTTGTCTTCATGACCTCATCCAAGCCATTGAGAGAGCCTTCCCCGCCAAATTCAGTGACTGGGATGGTGTAAGTCTTTTCCGTGGCACGAGTAGAGAGAGGGGTCTGCACTGTGGCGGTTGTTGTGGAACTGGGTAAAGCGGATTTCCATGTATAGGCTGAGGGAGTGGAGCCTACCTTATGTTGTACAATTGTGGTAAAGCCTTCATTATGTGGAGTTTCTATTGTCTCTACAGTCACTGTTGTGAAGTAGCTGAAGCTGCTGTTCTCAGTTGAAGACACGTTGAGTGTTGCAGACGCTGTTGTGTTACCGGCAGAATTACTGACCATGCACGTATACGTACCAGTGTCTTGCAATGTAACATTAGTGAAGTTCAGAGTACCATCATTAAGCACTGAGATTCTGATCTTGTACGCACCGTGTGTCATGATGGAACCATTGGGTGTAATCCAGCTCACAGAAGTCAAAGAGCTGGCTCGACATTTCAATTCTGCAGCGCTCCCCTCTGTCACATTTAGATCAGCTGGGGGCTCTACAATAACAGGCGCATAACAGTGGAAGTAGTTTTGATCAAGTTCTCCAATGTAGCGTCCTTTGTGGTGAGTTGGGGTGCTGCAGCGCGCACAGCAGCTGGTATTTGCTGGTACCATCTCTTTAAGCCACCAACTCAGCCAAAGAATATCACAGTTACAATTCCAAGGGTTGTGGTGCAAGTGCACCCTCTCAAGATGATGCAAAGGTGTGAATAGATCATGGGGCAAGAGAGTAAGGTTGTTGTGCGCTAAATTAAGCTCCACCATTGACTGGAGATCATCAAATGAGTTTCTCTCAATCGTCTGGATTTGGGCATGCATCATCCATAGTTTCTGAAGATGGATAAGCCCCTTAAAAGAGCCAGGCCGGACAACAGACAACTGGTTGCCAGACATTTCCAGTTCATCCAGCTTTACCAGGGGAATAAGGTTAGGAATTTCCTTCAAATTACACATTCCCAGATTTAAGTAGCGAAGATTGCTCAGTCCTTCGAAGGCTCCCTCAGATATGTAAGATAGCCGTTTTAGCTCCCCGAGGTCCAGTCGTCGTAATGAGGGCACCCTATTGAATGCATACGAGGGAATGCTCTCTATGGGATTATTCCTCAACCATAGCTCCTTTAGTTTTGAAAGGTACTCAAATGCTCCATTTGGGATTGTGGTGAGGCGGTTGTCAAAAAGCTCCAGGGTATTGAGGCTAGCAAGACCATTGAAGGCCCCAAGCTCAATTTTGCGTATGTGATTTTTACTAAGCTGCAGGATCTCCAAATGTCTTAGATGCTTGAAGCTGTCCACTTTAATAATCTGGATAAGATTTTCTTGAAGATTTAGATAGCGTGTGTTGGTAGAAATACCATCAGGCACCTCTCGTAAACCTCTCCGAGTGCAGATGACTTTACTGAACTGGTTACTACAGGAGCAAACGGATGGGCATGTTTGAGCACGAACTAGACCCGCAACCACCAGAAGCTGTAAGGCCAAGAGCAGCACAAACAGAGGGTTGGACAAGGCCCGGTTCCACCTAGGACCTCGCATCATCTGCTGCTGAGAAGAGGTCATTTTGTTTAACATTCATAATTCATTGACTGGTCTTCCACTTGCAGGAGAGATTGACTGTTCTTCCACTTGCAGAAAAGAGACAGGGCCAACTGGAATGAAAAAAATATAAAAAATAATATGTCAAACTTAAGAAATACAAAACATATAGCAGAACATTTTTTTACTAAACTAAACAAAAAACAATCCAATCACCACCATTTCTTGAATTTGATCCCGGAAATGATAAATAGGATGAGAGAATGAATTTGCAATTTGCAGAGATGCCAAATGATTAGCACAAAGCAATAGAATAGATGATTACCTAATTTGAAAATATTTATACACATATTCATAAATGTTCATGTGTAAAGTCATTTCTCTTTCAGTTTTTCAAATTTAACTTTGGAATTGAAAAAGAACATGGAAGTATGAACAATCTATCAAAGCTGTAGGTCCTTATTACAGGGTGGAGAATGACTTACTGCTCTCATTCCGTAAAATATATAGCAGGAATGATGATGGAAGGAATGGATTATAAAAAGTGAGGCCTGTAGAAATGTCAGCATGTGTTCTACACTTCAAAGAAAAACAGTGATGATGGTGAGGAAGACATTAATGAGATATAAATAAAAATATTTCAATTTGTGATCATGTGATCATGCCTGCAATCTTCTTCCACTTCCACATTTAAAATCAGTGCTTCATGGTTTCCAGCGTAGCAGAGATATCAACCATATTCACCCTCTTTTTGAGTGGTATAGTAATGTTATGTCTGATTGAAAGTACTGGGCAAAAGTTCTTACTCACACTCACCCAGCTGACTCTGGGCTACACTCTGGACTGGTCGCCTGTCAATCGTTATGATGACTTTTAGAACATGAAAGCAAAGTTTACTTTTGTTACTACTGTTTATGTGTATGTACATATGTATAAAATATAACTTCAATCTTTTTGACCCTAAATTTACATTTTCCTATTGTTTGTTTGTAGCTTGAAGCTGCTCATAGCTAACAATTGGAGAACACAAAACAAAAGAAAAAATCAGGAGGAGAAAGGAATATTTTGGAATCTGGCCTCCACCAGCCAGTTACATCCATCCCTTGGGCCATACATATCTGGAGTACCAAGAGAAAACCCACACTCATTTGGGGAAACATGCAAACTCCACACAAGAAGGTCCAACACCAGGGTTGAATCCTCGACTTCAGAACTCTAAGGTTGATGCTCAAACCATTTCACCACTGGGTCAAAGGAGAGTACATAATAATGATAAACAATAATACATTACATGACAACTCCAAACAGGAATTGAAGTTTTCTGCAGTAATGTGATCTAGTGCAGTGGTGGCAATAAGAGTGTCAATGAGACAGAGGAAAGGCTTTGAAGTATAACTCGTGTACTGCAATCTCCAGTATTTTATACATGTTGTGTTCTGATAATTAAATCACTGTGGTCACACGTAATGATTCTGCATGTAGCAAACAACCTATTTATAGGTCCAGCCTATTGAGAGTGGGTACTGCAACTCAGGGTCCCAAAAGGAACCACACAATAAATATGTTTTGATAACCTTCTAAACTAAGTGCATTGTACAAGATCAAACAACTAATTTAGATTTGATTCAATATAAAACTTGATTAAAAATGCATAATTAATGGGTGCCATTCAGAACATTTCTGGTCTGCCATCACATTGCTGATCTATCCCATTTTAAAAACATTATTTCTTGTAAGATAGGGTGGGCTGCAGTTGAATAAATTATAAGAGCTGAATTTACAACACATTTTTTTATGGTTTGTTCAACCTCAGTCTGCAGACTTGACATTCACTTCAGCGTTTCGCTGTGTTTTTGACAGTAATTTAAATATGCATCAGCAAAGTGAGGTCAGATCATACTTTTAAAGCTGTAAGAGCAGTCTCTGGAGATTTGTTGACGCATCGGAGTCTTCACTGTGGCTTGGAGTGGTCTTTCTGCTGAATATTATTTGCTTCAGCTTAAAGGCTGCCACCTTTAAAAGTATCATTTTATAAAACTGTGCAATCTTGGCTTTAAATTTAGAAGGTTTTCTCTTGTGTTGGTATTTATTCTTGGAACTATTCACACCTTATTTTTTCTTGATACTGAAGGAAACATGGATCCTTGTTTTATATCATATCACACTTGTCTTGAATCAGGTAAACTGGAGCCTATTCCTACTAACTTTAGGAAATAAACAAGCCATACAGTGGTGGCTTGGCAACAATAGGGCATACCCGGGTGCCCAATTGTGTTCATGTTTTGCACATTTTACAAACTTGTATTCTACTTGAATTCCTCCACATTCCAAAATGTGCATGTTCGTTCACTTGCTTAGTCTAATATTTACAAAAGCAATTGAAGATTATGCCTTTAAATACTCGAATGTCATGCCAGTAAATATATTGATAGAAGCAGAACTGAAATAGGGTTCAACGTCAAAGAAGCCGACATTAGTATTTTTACATTTGTTGTCATATATATGTGCACAATATGTTCGGTGCTAACAACATAAAAGTACAGACGCATGCACAGACATTTGAGGAGGCAGGATATCAAGACAAAAGAAATAAAGGCACACATCGGCAGTAAGATGAGAGCAATGTACGTATCAGATCAAGTCTGAATATTTAGTGAGTGCAGTGGGGCATATTCTAGAGTTTAAAAAATCTCTTATATTGCTATGAAGATGCCAAATTTAGTTTAGCTAAGTTTAAATATAGTCAACCAGATAATGAACAGATGCAGGATTCCCATAGGTTTCAACACGAACACATTATTAGACACCACCAGAGGAAAAGTGCTAGTAAAAATGCAGTACTCATTGGGGGTTCATTTTTTCTTGTGAACTATTAATTTACCACCCCTGATATTAGACAATATAATGTGTAGAACTTATTTGTATTGCTTTTTAATCTTTAAGTATTATGAATCTTGTAAAACATATCACCATGATTACATGTCCCTGTGGATCAAAATGCATGCGCGTTTGCACCATCTCCCATCCCACCTCCTTCTGGCTTCCAAACCAACAAAATTATGATCTTGAAATGATTGACTTTCATGAACTTTGGTGAAATTTGGTTTAATGTCACCAGTGTAGGAAAGGTACTAGCATAAATTGATGACTCTTGAGATTCTAGCATGCGTGCCTTTAGAGTTTTGACAAACGTTTAGAATGTTTATGAGATTATTAATGCAGCTGCGAGCACAGTACACAATGGGAAATAATATGCATCTTGTCAACCAGATTTTGATAAATGGTCTTCCTAATGAAGAGGACATTAAAGTTAAACGGCATCAACTGGAGATTGGTTTAATTAAAAAGGTGGGGAAGAGTAACATGCCCCTTGATGAAACCATCTTATTATGTGTTTGCATATAAATAAATTACAAAAAATCCTTCTAAATATAGCATATTTGAGTAAATCCACTCAAAGCTATACTTCACATTTTTGAGTTCATAACTTTGATCTTTTTCTTTAAAAAATGAGATAATTATTGTCCAGGTGGCCCTCAGTCATTCTCACTTAAACCCCCAATCAACATAACAATCACTCTGTAAATAAAAGAGGCAAAATTCACTGCTACTTCATCATACTGTCTTCTTTTTTTATATCAGGTAAGAGCGAATGTTTATGTTTACAACCTTTTAACACCACTGAAGCACTATTTTCTTTAGTATGGTTTACTAATGTTTCTGTACATGTGTGTCTGTGGCTGTGATTTAGTTTTTCTCTACCATGTCAAGTTTAAAAAAAAAATAGTGTCCCCATTTTATAAAAAAATGAAAATACCACATGTTACGAATGTAAATATTTTAATTAAAATTAAAATATTTAAATTCAAAGAATTATTAAAGAAGCAGCATGAATGCAATGTTTATTCAAGACTTAAAAAAACACATGGTTACTGTAATAATAGTTCTGTGGAGGGAGTATTATTATTTAAGAAGTTAAACTCATCTTCCATCCTCAAACGGATTGCGGGGATTGCTGGAGTTTAGCCCAGCTATCTTCAGGTGAAAGACAGACTACACCCTAGACTGGTCGCCAGTCAGTCGTAGGGAAGACAGAGAGACAAACGGCCATCCACACTCTCAATCATACTGCCACCAGCGAGAATCGAGCCCACGCTTGCCCTCACCGAAGTCAGGTGAGTGAACCTCTACATCACGGGGTGGCAAGAAGGTAAACTGAGAAGGAGAATCTGACATGCTAGAAAAATCTATTGGAAATATTTGGAAGCAACATAAAAATGTAATGTTTTAAAAAAATCAAACTGTCCTATATGTATAAAGTATATATGTACAATATGTGTATGAACAGTAAGTCCCTAAAATTTTAAATAACTCATTCCGAACGGATGAGGGACTTCCCTTAGTCAAACCTTTTCATCCAAGATACAAAAAAAAAAAAACATTCTGGTAACAAAACGTCAAGTGGAATCAAACATTCCCCCGAAACATAAATACTTTCACTGATCTTTTCATACATATTCTTAACAAGAATATTAAATATTAACATTTAGATGTTAGACATTTCTTTTGAAATACTATAGTTTGCAAGAAATAAAATAACAGTGAACAAAATGATTCCGTACTTTTGGTCCCCCAGTTCCACACAGTGTGCATAGTAAAAGCAAGATTATTTTCAGAAGAGCAATTTTACTCTTTGGGCCATGTGTGCAATGAATCCATTCCCGCTAAGACTTGATTTTAAGTCACATGCCTCCCTTATGATTTGAGATTCATTTCAGATCTAAATACCAATTCTAACTTTTCTGCAATGGTTTATTCAAACGCGCTTGACAATCGTGTCAGGCACTTTCTTTTGTATAGCATAAACCTTAACTCATTTTCTTTAAAATGTTCACTAAAAATGTCCACCTAGTCAAAGAAAATTTCAGTTTTCTGTTGTTTTTATTGGGCAACAAATTTTACCAAACACAATATTCAAATTTAGCTTTTAACAAAACTGCCTACAATTTAAGACAAGCCACTCAGTGCTGCAGCCTTTGTTTTGTCTGACTTCAATGTAGGCAGACAGCATTGATTTCCACTCGGTAGTGTGATTATGAATGCGAATGGTTATCCGTCTCTATGTTTTAATTAGAGTTTTCATCAAACCTACCATACACTATTTGGGGATGTGGAAATAGCCCAGAGAATAGACACCCAGACATTAAAGGAACATGCAAACGCCACTTAGGAAGGGCGGAACCTACCAACATTTAACCATTGATCTCAGAACTGTGAGGTGAATGTGCTATCCACTCGCCCAACCTGGATAGTGCAGTTGAGGCTTCCCCTAAACTGTCTTAAATGATTGCATGCTCCATCTCATATTATATTATGTACAGCTTGGAATGAAAAAGAACATATTACTCTTCTACAAGTCTGTTGCTTTGTGGGCATTTCAGTTCAGTTGTTTGATAAAAAAATCAACCACTTTTATGCATTCACATAATTGTTTAGTTTTTATGTTGTATGCTTTAATGTTGTTATTTTCCCTCTCTGGCATTCCTTTTTCTTAAAAGGGGAGTGAAAAGCCACATTTTTTTCACCGTTCCTAACCCATTGTTTCACTTTCACACTGATTCCGGAACGCCGTCAATGGCAAATTGGCAGGCAGCCTGGCTGTACCGTATATGTATGTAAGTAGTATGTCATAACTGTTTGGTTGGGCTGTACCTCAAATGCACATCATTGTACAAAGTATGTATATGTATTTATATACAATGAGAATAAAGCTTTCTATTCAATTCAATAAACCTTTCAATTGAATTCAATAGAAGAGACAACAATGCAATACATTATTCCAAGTTGTCCTGTGTTCATTTGGAATTTAAAAAAAGAGATAATGCCTTTCTCTTTAAGAGTTGTCGATAAAAAAAATAATTTAAGGCGAATGTTAATTTTCTAAGCACCACAAATGGGATTTATTTACCCACAGATCGCATCACCTACAAGAATTTAGCAGATATGCATATCAAGCTATATTAATTTGCGGCAGATCCATTATTAATTGAGATTTTGCTTATGGTGGACGATGTAGTGTTCCACCATGGTGAGCAAATGCTCCCTAGGGAGTAATAATGTGCTGAAATCAGCTCAATAGTGCCTGCCATTTGTCATTATCTAATGGTAAATCCATATGTCTGGTAAAACGTTTTCTTGACATGCTGAATCACTAAATCAATTAGGGCTGCAAAGATTATTCGACTAGTCACTCTAACATTGACAATCAAGCTTAGTGACAATTCATTTAATAATCAACGTCTTTTTTATCTTTTATGACTCAATTTTCTTTCATAAATACCTCATAACCTGCCATCTGTATAAAATAGTGTTCCTTCTACAGTTGACTAGTATTTGATGCCTGTGATGAGATAAATAGGTCTTCAAGTTGTCACCCTATCCATCGAGACACTATGACAGAATCCAGTGAAAACAACCCACTATAGATTTGCGTTTGCATGACACATGATCAATTTTGATCTATCTTTGAACAATAATACAAATATGGATGAATTAGATGTAGTATTCATCCCTGCAGGCCACTTGGACATGGGCCACAAAAGAAAGGAATATTCCTATCTCCGGCATTCACTCATGGCACCGTCGAAGTATGGAGACCATAATCCCATGCGTGGTGCACTTCAGGATTGCTAATTCAGAAAGACAGTACCCGGCCCAATCACGCTGTAATTATAACCATTCACACTGTAATTATAACCTGCCTGAGAACCCACCCCCAACCCGACCACACTGTTGTAGATACGCACTGCATTTTTTAGACAACAAATATGGTGGCACACTGCAAGTGCGTTGCGGAAACTTTTTGTAGCAACACCAACAGCACTTGGTGTATAGTAAATAGTGCAATTAGTGCACTTGGTGGATGGCGCAATATCATTTGTGCCTCCTGTGTGCCAGACATAAAGGCCTTTTCAGTGGAGTGGTAGCAGTGCACAGTTCAACACACTGAAACACATTAATTGTGTATATGGAAGGGCCTGTTCCTTGGATTTCCTTTCTTGAAGCCTCCCGAGTTTTGAGACTTTTAAAAAGGGGCTCTCACAAGAGACTTCTCACGGGAAACTCATTGTTCTTCAATGTGCATTATTGTACTATGTCAATAATCACAATCCCGAAAGCATGGCTCGGTTGGGCTGTGCTGCAATAATATTGAGTTCATCCATTAACAACTGTTGCCAGATTTTAAGCAGTAATTCTGTATAGTACAAATGATAAGAACTATCTGATAACAATTTACTATGTAGACATTGAGGAAGTTTAGGGAAACAATGATGAAATACAGTTTCAGGGAAGAGATGGTTCTTCCACAGACTGCAATAAAAAACAAAAGCAAAACAGCACAAGTAGAAATAAGAAACTGAGTTTTCTAATGTGCCTTAGAAAGCTGCCTGAGATGTTCTCACCTTAGCAAAAAGCATAGAGCATTCATACAATATTTATTTTTCTTGCTTCAATTGGTATTTTGGCCAAATCCTGTTGCAAACATTTGGAGTATATATTGGAATTAGGAAAAACTGTCCTTTATTAAAGAATCATTAGATACAATGGATTAAGATAAAAGACAATTCTAAGCATATTTAATAAGGCTTCAGAATGGGGGAAAACAAGTGTCTGGTATGATAATTTGCAGTCTTTTTTGCTGTCCACTTGTTACCATAGCTTGTTACAAAGGTGGGAATTGGATGATACTTTGCTTAGATGTTCGCTATGACTACACAACTCATCTACCATACTAGCAATGCTTTGTGAACTCAGAGGTGGGAAGAAGAATCTATTTAATAGGGCTTTGCGGCCAGTCGGGTGTTGCAACCTTGGGAAACCCTCAGGCAATCAGTGCCTCGTTCAACAGTTTTCGTTAGTAGAAACATACCGTCTGCTACAATTAGTTAGAAACCCAGCAAGCTCTTAGCGTTATTATTGCTACCCTTATGCATCTACGGCCATTTGCTGCTTCACAAAGCACGGCTTGGCTCGTGGAGTCTTCATGGTGCTCTTTCGGTGCTCACCGTCAGCTGAATGCTATGCTGTGCCTTATAACAGCAGCACAAATGACTTAAAACTTAATCTCTTACAACAGATATATTTGGTGACGGGTATCTTATTCAGAGGTGCTACTGGAGTTTACGGTAGAAATTCAACAAACCCTTGGCAGAAGTATCGCTGACATAATACCGTTGATCACTGCTTGTAGGACTTATGACCAATATTACTGACTCTCACCAAGACAAATCATAAAATTAAACCCATCGGCACCTGTCGACATAGCTTGATGGATAGGTAAATGAGGAAGATGTGCCAAATAGCCAAAGACGGAACTGAGTGTTATATACTGCAACATATAAAGGGGCTAGCCATAAAGAAAGGGACCCACTGACTGTGACACCTTGTTTGGGCCTCCCCAAAAAATGAGAAACTGAGTAGAACATTTATTTTTTGCTATAACTCCGCCAACCTCTACCTTTGCACGTTTTCAGTTCTTCTTTTTGTATTTTATGTATTTGTAGAGAAAATCATTAAAATGCTGCATTTTAGTCTGCAATTCAGCTGCCAGTTGTTCATAAGGTAAAATAGTTCAGCTTTTTAACTTTTCAGCCTTTGAAGACAACCTTCATTAAAACAGACCAGATCGTTTCATTAGGCTAAAAGGACAATGAGACCATGAAAAGTTGGTTAATAGGACTTCTAAAGGGACACAAAGGAAACTGCTGTAGGCAAACCGGCTTCCATCAGCAAAATGTCTTCTAAAAGGCAATTTTAAGAGAGAGCTACATTAGATTGAACACATATATTGCATTGTAAGCACCTAAAAGAGAGAACTACCAATATTCATTTTTTTCATGAAATGTCTCTCATTTTAAAGGTTGGCAAAGGCCTCAAAAAAAACTTCAGAAGGCTTGCCATGTTTTCACTAAGATACAGGAGGATTAGCATACTAAGCCGATAAGAATATGTAATACCAATCACTGATAACATAGTTGGAGTTCCACAGGGGGAATTGGAATAGTTGGTGTAAAAATAAAATAAAATAACATATATAAATAAATACTTCGGAATGATGAGAAAGAGAAACTACCTAAAATGAAGGAAAAATATCTTTATATATAATTTAAAGAGCGGTGGTGTAAGGAAATGCTGCGAAATGAAGTCCTTTGTGCACAAAAAGTGAATACACACTTATGTAACTGCCAATGAAAATAAAAGGTGTGAAAACACATTTTAGCTGTGTTCACACTTGTCATGTTCACTTATGTGCAACAGAGATTGGACAGTGTGAGCAACATGAAATTTCGGGTGCTCAACAGCAAAACAGATTGGAAGGTCCAGTTCTAATTGTAGGTGCATGTCATAAAAGCTCAATATTTAACCGAAAATTAACCAGAGACTCACAGAGATTAAAAGACCGGAAAGCATTTGGAAATAGTGTAATTACAGTAAAGTATTTGGGCAAAAAAATCCTTCACACAGTGAAAATACGTAAAATTGGAGGAAAAAACGTGTATTTTTTAGTGGAAATAATATCCACAGATACTATGGTTTAGGGATGGCATGATAGACTAACATTTACACACTTCAATATGACACTATGGACATACCATGTCAAAAGGTGTAAAAAAGGCACAGTTAAAATGGACCAACAGACGTTTAAATGCATGGGGAATGAACTCTTGTGAAAAGCAGACATCTCGAAGGATGCTGACTGAAGAGATTATTTATTTTTCAACTTATTATGGAAAGTGAGCACTGATAGAAGGGTTCCCACTGGAATTTATGACTAAAGATCTATTCTTTCCAGCTACTGTCTCTCCCCCAACCCTCACATTCCATCTCACACCTTTCTGATCTTCAC
Source organism: Stigmatopora nigra (assembly GCF_051989575.1). NCBI lineage: Eukaryota > Metazoa > Chordata > Actinopteri > Syngnathiformes > Syngnathidae > Stigmatopora > Stigmatopora nigra. The sequence continues at coordinate 16,299,200 of NC_135509.1, read as the reverse complement.
CAGAGGACTGACACTGTCTCTGTGGGAGAAAAAGATAGAAAGAAAGAGCAGCTCATTCGCAATGCCATCTCTCCCCTGCATTTCCCTCCATCTGCTTAGTACACCTCACACGTTTGTGGTCTGCAGAGCCCTCTTTGGTTCCCTCTACATTCAGTCAAAGCAAGGGCTTCTATAGGCTCCCTCATGGACTGCATCACTCTATGTGGGAAGTACCGTTTCTTATCCCAGTCCGACTCATTAATAGAATTCCCACCATACTCTAGAGTTATTAAAAAAAAAAAAGTCCGACTAGCCCTCTGGTGTTTTCCTTTCATCATTCCAGGCCTTGTATTGGGGATGAAAATGTCTATGTAATGTCTTCTCTGACACCTTTTTCTCCACCAGGACTGGAGTGAGTTATTGGGTGGATGAGAATGATGCTACATAAGCTTTGCAAAGCTACCTTCGTGTGCCCTACCGGGGCATACTTGCCATCATCATGGGAGCACGTGAACCTCCCTTTCTCCTCCCAATTTCTCTTAATGAACACAGGTGTCAAATGCATCCTTATATTCAGGTCATTTGGGAGGTTCCCGAGAACTGTAAAAAGTCAAGATACTAAAAATACAGATTGTATCAGAAAAGGCGCAATGTGGCTCCTGCTTTCAGGGCAGAATACCTTCATCATGTTAAGCAGTTTAGGAGAAATCTGGGCTGAGTACTGTTTCGGCGAACAGCGTTCTGAGTACTGTTTTGCTGAGACCAAAGGTTCCTGAGCAACCTAGCTCAAATGTATGAATTAATTCTTATCCGGGTTGACAAGAGTTTGCCATTTCCATGAATTGTTCCCTATGTATGTCCATGCCAAGTGCATTATATTCTGAATTTCATAAACATTTGTATATAAACAGAAAGAAAAAAATAATGATGAATAAGCAAATAATTTATATTTATTTGACGTATGAATGAGAGGAAAGACGCCATTCGTTGAGTACAGTTTATTATAGAGGCACTCATCATTATTTCTTATGTAAAAACTAGCATAGTCTGCTTATCTCTAGCACAACAGTCATGGAAAAATGAATTCTACACTTTCCGCATCTTAAAGCAGCCAACAAACAATGTGCGTCAAAGAAATGACATTGCCCCTCCTCCTCATGGGAAAGCCGTCTTCTTAATCTTTGGACTTTTGCCTGTATTGCCCTCCTTCCCCTTCATCCCTCACCTTGACATGCTGTAAATCTCCCTCTGCATGGCATTTCCCTCCATCAGCTGAGAAGTAGAGCTGCTGAGAATGCAGATCTAGAGCGAGAACAGCATCAATTAGACTATAAAGTGCACTTTATTTTTGTCCTCCTCTGCCAAATTAAATTACATGATAAATTTAAAAAAAAGTGTAATGGAAAAGCGATGAACTTTAATTACAAATCAAAACAGAACCAATACCTTCCACCTCTGTCTTAAAAGATTTAACATGTGCTGGCTTTATGCCAACACATTCTCCAAAACGCGATTTTGAATGGCAATAAGATTTTTCTTTGTGGCAATATATGTATGTAAGTGTATATGAATATATATATATATATATATATATATATATATATATATATATATATATATATATATATATATATATATATATATATATATATATATATATATATATATATATATATATATATATATATATATATATATATATATATATATATATATATATATATATATATATATAATTGGATTTCATTTTTAATCTATCATCACTCCATATAAGTGGCAAGGCAAATAACCCAACATTAAACGCCCATGACTTTAGATATCTCAGGAGGATCTGCATTAAAAAAACTGTATTTTCCTTTGCATATAGCCACGTTGGTTTAGCGAAACTTCAGAAAAACAACACCGGAAACACAGTTGACTTCTCTGTGTCCAAGATCATCTAAGCTTCACTGATGCAAAGTGGAAATCCATGCTGTTATTTTGTATTCTTTTTATTTTTTTTGTGAAATCATATATGTGAGCGTGAATGGTAGGCCAACAATTCAGGGTGATTGCATGTGTTGCTTTGGACAGTAATTTGGGCTGGTCCAAAGAAAGTGGACTATAAATTTTCCTGGTGCGAACAGCCCTTAAATGTGGATGTTTTCAGCAAGATATCTTGCAAGCCAAAGCAAGAGAAATCACTGAATATTTCAGCAACACAATTTCAAGATGACACTCTGCAGTGCTACAACAGTGCAGCTTCATGTTACAAGAGTGTGAGTACCACACTGTCCTGCCAGCAAGGCAAGACATGGGAAATTATTCGTAGGACACAATTCCACATAAGATCATTCCATGTGCTTTATATCCCATTACAATCAGCAAAACACATTTTTAGAGTAGTAGCACAGCACAGTAATCCAGATGCAACTCCTGGTCGAAATAAAGCAAGCATTATAAAGCATATAACATGACATTTGAGATTCATTGTGCAAATGTAGGTATGTAAAATAAAAATAATGGGAAATTAGGTATTGTTAACAGGAAATAAAACACTTTTACTAATAAGATCCTAAACATTCAATGTTCACCTGATGTGGTAAATGGTCAAGTGAAAGTTTCATACGCACATTTTATCTTCACGGTATGTCGTGTCCATGAACATGGGATTTTTCTACAAAAAAAATACCTGTGTCTTGTCAACTTGTGCAGCCAGTCATCCCGAAAACAAGATTTCCTGCCTTTTCAACTCAACTAGTGTTATTTTCATGATTTGACTTCTCTGATACACTCACTTTATTCTGTAGAAAACAAGCAATAGAGGGACCTTGTCACCATTGCTCATGTTTTTATGAGTGTTACCCAAAATGTATAATATATACAATAAAAACAACACCTGTCTCTTTCACTTCTTAGTGAAAGACATTGACTTTTATTCCCCTTTCTTTTATACTCGTGAGACTTCTGTGCTTGTTCACTCAATGTATAAAAAAAGGAAAAAAGAAGGGGGTATTTAATTTATAGGCTAACATATTATCCATATTGTTTGAATGGCTTTCTTTTTTTATGCATATACATGTGTTGGAGTTATTCTGTAATACTGTCCTTAGATCAGATGTCCCTTGTATTGTTTTATAATTATATGAAAGTGTAAGTATTAATGAACCTAACAACATGTATTAGAATGTATTGTTGGTCGATAAAAATGTCTCAATGAGATTGTTGTTACATGTGTTTCATTGCTGATTTTAAGTGATAAAGTTGTATTGTCCCATAGTGATTTTACATAATAATGGTAATAATTAAAAGTTAAATGTCAATTATTTCTCTGCAAATGGTATTGTTTCTCTGCAAATGGTATTATTTCTCCACGACAATAATATTCTGATGACTCCAAACAACCACAAAATGGACAAAAGGAGCACTGGTGAAAAAAAATTAAAATAAATAAATAAACTACACACACAGACACAAAAATATGTGTCTCCTGTCACATGCTTGCTGTTCACCTCATAGAGGTCACAGATACCTTGGCCTCATCAGTGGTTACAAATACATAATTATATTAAGGGCCTCAACATTTAATTTTGCTATTACTGAATAGACATTATATTGTTTTGTCTTGATTTGAAACACTTATCCTAGAACAAATTAAGCTGATATGTTCCCTAGTGCAACATGCAAATCTCAATTCATGCTAGGTAGCCACTAAAACACATTATTGCTTAGTTTCCAGACTTCTAAATAACATAAATAAATGTCAACTTGTATGTAAAATTGATTGATATAAGGAATGTTTATTATACATTGTCCGGTTTGAAGAATTTAATAGGTTTTGTCAATTTTACAACAATGAACCATCTATTTTTTTTCTTAATTGCTTTTTGTGTGCAACTTTTTAATTTATTTTTGCCGGAAACCTATTAACTGTGTGTGTGCATATGCATGTGAATGTTGGTGAGAAGAAGGCACTAGAGAGATTGGCTTAATGTTTCCAGTCACATCACATCACAGTTTGCATCCTCACCGATTAAAGGCTCACAAGTCAGACTAATTTGGACATGAAGCGGACTACACGATTACTGGATTTTGTATAAGGACATCTGAAAGCTATACTGGTCATTAGTCTGACCTCACACATTATACACTGAGTGTATTTTTAATCTGGTTTAAATTGATCTATGGTTATGTTCTACATGTTATGACTCACTAAATGTAGGCATACTTTTATATTCTTTTTATTGTAGATCTGTGCGTATATGTGTGTTTCACGCTGTGGTTACATGTGTACATATGTGATTATAAAAAGGGAAATTACAGTGTCTACACCTTGTGTGTATAGGTGGGTGTTTTATTTATCTCCCTCTATTTGAGGATGCAGTCCTTTGAGAGAGTCTAAGCAAATTCCATTGTAAACCCAGGGCTATAGAGCGAGCGCAAGAGCCAAAGCCATCCATCAGAGGTGGACATTTTGCCCGTATTCAAACAAATGAATTAGAGCACCCACCTCCCACAAGGCGCATGACTCAATAGAGCAAAATGCGGAGCAAGGATAGGTAAAACAAAAAAAAAAGACAGACAAAAAAATGGTTGCAGGATACTAATGGGAATACAATGTGAGAACAGAAAGGAAGAAAGGGGGGTGTACAAATAAAGGATAAATGAGGTATGCGGTTGAGCAAATTGATCTCAGAGCAGTCAAAAACAGAAATTGTTAATATCACATTGTCACAATTGGCTGTATGCGTATTACTTCATTTCTATGTGATGTATAAATGTGATTTGTAAAAAAAAAGAAAGATGTGTCTCACTTTTTAGCACTGGTGTCCTCTAGGAATGATTAACCCAGAAGAGCCTAATATAGAAAGATAGGAGAGAGAACATTTGCAGAAGATGACAGCAGCCAGGAACGAGAAGGGTAAAGAGGACACCGTTTTGCGTTCCACTGAGAATCTCTCTGCACATCAAAACATGTACCATTTAGCAGTCTCTCTACTAATTATTCATGCATCTGTAATCAGCCGGCGACATTTTGTTACACCTTCATTTTAAGGATTATTTTGACTTTGTGAAATATCCTGAATGTATTTTCTGTAAAATCATGTGACTATAGGCTCCAGCACACTCCGCAACCCTAGTGAGGATAAAGCAGTTAAGAAAATGAGATGAGCTCATGCGACTATTTATTTTTAAAAAACACGATACATCCCACTTCATTCTTTGTGTTTTGTCCCAAAACAACCATAAAATTGTGTCGATGATTCACTCTGAAACAGTAAGATTGTTAGTTTAAGAAATTAGAGCAAAGAACAATGCAATTACTACAGATTCAGCCACTGAATATAATCTAAAAGGTGAAAACCAGGGCAGTGTTCATTATGCTTGCACACATCTCTAGAGTAGTGATATCTGTGTTATTGGAGAAGGATTGAGTGCATTTGCCACCAGGGTGAGCGCTCATGCCTACAGCTATTCTGGCTAATTGTGACATGGCACTGGTGACAGCAGGGGTGGGCGAGGTTAGCATCCGACACAGAACACCAGCCAAGCCCAGCAGCTCATATACAGCCATCAACACTAATCTCCCTTTGTGTGATAACAATAGTACCACTGCGCTTTGCTTTCTCCAGAAAGTCTGCTGCTGAACCTGGCTGTTTGATGTACTGCCCAAATAGCACATTTTATCATTCCTTTTCAGTGTTAAAATGTATATAATGATATAATATTTTACAGTTTTGAAAAATTGTATACTTATATTCATATATTCACATGTTAAGGACTATGCCTAAAGCATTTTGCTACCTCGAATTAACCCATTCACACGACAGTAGGCAGTACTGCTGCCAGGTAAGCTGCTATGATGCCCACTGGGAGCAATTTAGGGTTCAGTGACTTACATAAGGACATTTTTACAAAGAAAGTCGATTTTGTTGGCCTCAGGGTGGCTTGACGATTTGCTCTGCCAAGTGTCCTACTCCTTCACAAAAAACACAATCATCATGAAGAAGAAAGCAAAAACTGGAAAAATGTGGATTAGACAATGAAATATGCATCCTCAATGAGATGGGAGGCTTGGGACAGATGATGAGAAGAAAACTTTGCAAACAAAAGAGATCCTAAGTTTTAGTAAAATAACTAGGTAATATGTCCATCTCATTGGCCTGAGATTAAAGGTTTAAACACGGTCTTCAGTGTTGTTGTCGGGAATTTCCCCCACATCACAAAAATCATGAATGGTAAGCTGATTCAACACTCCAAAATGGATCTAGTTGTAAAGGTGTGGGTGAAAAAGCTGTTTGTTTCATTTTGCCATCCAATTGGGTGGAAACCAATTCAGGGTGTCCTCCGACCCTTGTGAATATAAGCGGTCCCAGAAGATGGATAAATAATTGAATTTGGGATGCATTGGAAAGACAGAAAATGCCTTTGATCCTCTGCCACCATTTTAGTAAAAAAATCATAATTCTGCCAGGCATAGATTTATTTGAGAAAGCTTTGAGCAGTTAGAAACGGACATGACACTTCATTGTCTCTCCTCTGTTTTGAATGACTGTTTCCATACTTCATTGTGAGGCATTACCAACAGATCAGTGGGCAATTAACCTGAACAAAAGAGTTATGTGCAGGAAGCAATCAGTATGTGTTAGTTATTCTATTTCTCTGTATCTTAGAAAAGAGTATGCATACTAGGCCGCATTTCAACATGCACTATTACGAGATAAAATCAAATTAACTTGTTATCATTAAAACGCATGTGGCTTATCATGTGTCGGCTTTTCTTAGTTCATGGATGAGTCGCATTCCAATTTAAGGGGAAGTTCAATCTACAGCCCTGGGGAGGTCAAAGTATTCTTAAGTACGATACTAAATCTTCTTTGCTTCTGATGCTGCATCATCAGTGGGGTAAATGAGACAATGTCAAAACGCTTAGAGTTTAAGTGCCTTGAAAGATAGATTTAATCACAATTGCTCTTAATATGCTGCTTCATTTCCACATCTGAATTCAGCAGTTGACTTCACTCACCCTTTTGGAGATCCCTCTATAGAAAGGATGATTTCCGTGTTCTCGATTTCAATGTTCATGGTAGTAGCTAATGATTTGGATCCTGGCCTTGAATCCCCTTCTACAGGGAGGGCAGATGGCAAATGGATGGTGAAGTCAGAGTGATATCCCCTCTCCTTCTTTCTGCTTCCCTTCTCCTCAGGGTCCGCACCGCAATTAGCTTTGAAGGTAGAGGCACCTTCGCCAAGGTTCAAACTCCAGATTAGCCTGTCCTTAGGTTGAGTCTAATACATATTTGCATCTATGTTGCAAGTGGCTGTTGATAGTATTTTTACATCGGATTTTCCGGTGTTGTCGGCTGTGCTACCCTTCTTTTATTGTTGGTGTGTTAATCCTCATATGAGATGCCCAGAAGAAAGCATAGACAGCATTGGCTTCAAGTCTTACATGCAGTGGCACAATTTTATATTGTAATTCAAAATGTGAAGGGATTAAAGAGTGTCAAACTGAGCAGGAACCATTCAAACAACCCGATACAGATTAAACAAACACTGTTATGAGTACCAGAGTTTAAAAGAACATCACCAAAGTGGTGAAACAACAATCAATATATGGTTGTTAAAAATGCACACCATGCAAAGTGCCCTAAATGACTGAGGAGAGTATCCACCTCACAGTTCTAAGAACAAGGAATTGGAGATGAGTGGAAAGAAAGCAACATGGGAAACATGGAGGAAAGTCCTGATGGCCTGGTGTAGAATCAAGTCAAATTTTGGCTTGGAATTGGAATTAGATAAAAATTGAATCAATCCATGTTGCCCTTCATTTATTCCTTATTTGTACCAATTTTCTTCACCAGTATGACAGGAAGTCCTGGGGCTTATCATTGCTGACTGGAGATGGGAGGCAGGGTACACGCTGAACTAGTTACCACACAAGTGCATGACATAAACAGACAAAAAAAAATAAAAAACATTCATTTTCCCATCCTCAGCTGCAGTCATTTCAAGAGTGTATGATAAATCTCTCATGCATATTTTTGGGATGTGGGAAGACATGGGAGTACCCAGAGAAACACACAAAAAGCACAGGCAGAATGTGCAGACTAAGACCTATATGCAGTATAAGTAGACTTTTAATCATCCTGCCAAATTTGTCCGACACAAAAGGTGGCAATGGACACAAATCTAACCTTTCATTTGGAGCAGACAACACATTTTTTGAGACTTAAGAAACATGAAGGTGACAGTGAAATTTTACAGTTCAATTAAATTGAAAATAATCCACCTCTGGCAAATTCTATTCATGCATTTGATCATCAGCAGATTATAACATGCTGTCCTGATTTTACTATGGCAAATTAGGGTGTGCTGCATCACTGGTTAAATTAAAATTAATGCACCTATTTCATCCATTACGCTCCCTTAGTACTTAACTACATTACTGCTGTGCATTAGTTTTGTGAGATTAATGTATCAATAAATGTACTTTTATAGACAAGAATAACGTTTATTTTAAACAGTACAATATTATGATTAATTTCTCTCATCATGATTAAAACACATTCTTATAAGATAAAAAAAAAACATTGTGACAAATTTTGAAATTAGCAAGACATCTTATTTCAAATACAAGGGGTTTTGCACAATCAAAAACAAGTCTTGAGCCAATTTTCTTAACTCCACACAGCCTATATTTTCCGTCTTTGCCAAGAGGTCGCCATAGTGGTTAGCTGTGTCCATGGCCATTCCCTTGATGGATGTAAAAGTATAAGAAATGGAAAGCTTTGTGGAGCAAAAGTGAAAAAAAGAATCTCTTTTTGGCAGAATTGTTTGTTTAGCAACTGTCTTGATGATATAACACATACCTTTGGAGTCTCGCAGTGTCACAGCATGCTTACAAGCGGGCCAACACTGCTTTTCTCAGACAAATTGTTCCCTCTTTCCCCACAAAGGCAATTTCCAATAAATTACTGAATCTTTTTTCCTCAATACGACAAAATGATCCTTTGTCTCTTAAAATCTGAAGATGTAGGATAACAAAATGTCTTGGGACTAAGAGTATGTGGTCCTTTAACATATTTTCTGTCCAAGATTATTAACACATTTGACATTCATGGGAATGCTTTTCTGCACTTTCAGACTAATTTATTTGACTTACACAGTTCATTATACACATTGATAGTCACCATTTTTAAATGACTATAATTAATGTCCGCTCTCCACTGAAAATACACTGTGCCCAATCTTAACATTATGCCAAAGAGTAAAAGGAACCACTTTCATTCTCATTAAAATCTAATTTGTCTTTGGAAAACACTTCTAATTTCTTATGCATCATTTTGCTTCGTACAAGAAAACTCCATTAACAACTAAGGTTCCAACTTTTAGAATGCCCAACAAACACAATTCCAATTAAGCGAAAAGAGACGATAAAAAAGTCTTTCTGTTATACTGTTTTTGTTTGATTATTGGAAAGCTAAATTCTGAAGGTGAGAAGACAGTTGATGATTATTTAACATAATAAAAATGTATGGCCAATGGAATTGTTTGAATCTTTAACTAGTTGGACCTTCCTGATAAGTTTTTAATAAGAAACTAAGAAACCAAAAAGGTCCCTGTGCAATCACACAAACGAGCAAAGCTGAAATGGTGTCAACTTTGACAAAGTTTGATTAAATAAATAATTTATTACATTAACTTTGAAACATAGATATTACCTTCTGTTTTTAAACAGTGATGGAAATTAGGTTTGATAGCAAAACCTGCCACATTTAACTCATTAAAAAGACTTATATATTAAAATTACAGGGCATTTTTTACATTGATTATGGACATCCTGCATTCATTTGACCTGCTTCAATGACATAATTCCATGATCCAACCATATAAAAGGAATAGTTTACAGTCTTGGATAGGATTGGTATGAGTTCTGCAACATAAGAACCTGGGATCCTTTATGTAAAATAGTCTTACTACAACCACACATGCACACACAGGATCACTCGCTCACACATGTACACCCACACACATTTCATTCTCTGAGGCGCTTAGCCTCACTAGGGTCACTAGAGGTGCTAGAGCCTATCTCAGCTAACTACGAGCACAAGGCAGGGGACACCCTGAATCGGTGGCCAGCCAATCACACGCCACAAGGAGACAACCATTCACACCCACACTCATACCTGTGGGCAATTTAGAGTGTTTGGTATGTGGGAGGAAACCATAGTCCCAGGTGAAAACCCACACAATCCCGGGGAGAGCATGCAGATTCCTCGCAGGGAGAACGACCTGGGATCGAACCCACGACCTCACAACTGTGCATCTATATATATGTATGCATATATATATATTCATATGTTTACTTTTTTATTTAAACTTTTGTTGTTTTGATTAATTAAAAAGATTAAGGAAAATATATTAATCATAATTTAAAAAAAAGGAAATAAAAACAATTCGGAAAATGAATTACTCAGAAAAACCAAAGTAAAAAAAAAAAAGAAACCACCAAAATGTATTCATTAGAAACACATTATTTCAAAACGGTTTAAAAAAAAAATGCTTTCAATAAACAACGCCAACAGTAAACTAATTAGAAAACCGAGCACATGCTGACTCAAAAAAAAGAGACGACGTTGGTTTTATTTTAAAAAAATGCTGTGACATATCAATATGAAAAATTTAAAGGTGTCTGAATAACCTACTTAGTACCTATTCTATATATATGAAGCACTGAAGACCCACAACAAAGGCGCAATGACAGCAAACACAATCCCCAGTTATTAGAGACATGGTAGGTTGAACTAAAAAAAGAGACCTGCAAGCAGTAATTATCCTTTGTTACACCTACATACATACAAATCAAACTCTAAAGGTGATTGTTCAAAACACACATTTTGCACACTTCTACAGTTCTGTACTCTGCAGTTCCACAGAGAAATTTCAATGCAGCACAACTCATGAATATTACCAGAAGCTGGATCTGGGTCATTAATATGACACAGCCGTTACACTGAAGCTCAATTAGAAGTTAACCCATAGAGAGTGGAATCTTCTTGTGCAATACATAATCACAGCCTTTATATCAGTAAGATCAGATAGAAGAACCAGTTACCATCTAAATTATTCAGAGGCATTATTTAGCACAAAGTAAAATGTCACCTTCTGTATTAGAAGCTCACCTAGAAATTTAGACCTTGAATCATCTATTTATTTCCAAAATGGCATATTGTTGGCAACAGTGTCTAAAAAATATGCGTATGCATCTGCACATGCATGTTCTTGAAGGTTATTCTTTTCCGGATTTAAACCAGGACAGTTTAAAAAATAGTTTATAAGTGATAAGAATATATTCTTTATATTATGAGATAATTTTCTTAGACATTTCCATTTTAATTTATGTAGGATGTCACACATTGTTCAAGATCTCATTTGCATGTAAAACCTAGGCCCAGTATATATCAATATAATAATGTGGTAATAAAATCAGCTTGCAAAAGGGCACCTGAGTGATAGTAATGAAATAGTAAAGTGACACCTCACTATTTTAGATGAGATATTCCCAGCCCTCCAATTACAAGAGAGTATGTCAAGAACCTGAAGGTTACTTTAGTCTCACATTTGCTGATGCTACATAACAAGTAAACGAAAATGTACACTTTCATTTCATTTGAATTCCAGTTTAAACAAAACTGGAAAAACAAAATCACTCAATTCAATTCAAAGGCATCAGTGATGGGAATCAATTATTCAGCTTGGTCTAAAATGCATCTTTGTTGTTTTCATGCCAAAGTTACAATTCAAGTGGTTTCCAGATAAACTGAGTCTTTAAGATCAAGTAAGAAGTAAGCACCTGGTCTTGGAAAGTAAACATGGCTCACATATGTGAAATCTGAAAATATTTCAAAGCAGATATTGGCACCGACTGTTAACATATTTAATGCACTCCACTGATAGGGAAAAAATTAGATAGAAGATAGATATTTTTCTCATGATAAAGGTGTGAATATGAGCGGATATGGTTGGTTCTCTATCGGTTCTGGGCAATTGACTGGCAACCAATTCACCTTCTGCCCAATGTAAGCTGGGATAGGATTCAACACCTCTGCGACCTTGGTGAGGGTAAGTGATTTGGAAGATGGAAGAATGATTGCTGAAATGCATTTAAATAATTAATAGAATGGCTGCCTGATGGTGTGGTTGTTCACTCACCTGACTTCGATGCGGGCAGGCGTGGGCTCGATTCCTGCAGATGGTGGTATGATTGTGAGTGCAAATGGTAATTTGTCTTTCATAATCGTTTCCTTTCATTTTAATGTGACCCATGGGGAACAGGCAGAAAACACCCAAAATTGGTTGCAAACCAATCGCAGGGCCCAATGATTGGGAATCAAAACTATACTGCCAGCACCAAAGTCAGCCGAAATAACCACTGCACCATCACTGGCCCCATTGACTTGTATTAGTTACAATAAATATGATTAATTTATGAGAAAATGTAAATATTTCATGCTTAAAATTATTTTTATGTCAATTTGAAGTTATATCAATTCTAGGTTGCCAACATTATGAATTCTGTACGGACAACAGTCAGACCTTGAAAATGTGATTTGAGTTTTTAAAAAAAATCAATAAATAAACATATACTCTCCTGAAAAAATCCACCAAAATCCGTAGAGAAGACATTATGATAATGTATTCACTAAACGGAAACAATGTGACAAATGTGATGAGTATTAGAATGTTATGTGCTATTTTTCCATTTTTTAATGACAGGCGGGTAGCAGCCAAATGCTGAATAGTCTGGCACAGACTGCAAAGGGGTAGCCACGGGGCTACTCACATACTCACACACACACCCCATTCACACGCATGCACGCACACACATGCACGAAAGCTTTTTCTCATCAAACATGATTGCCTACATCTCTTTTCTTTCGCTCGACTACTTACAGTGCCCATTAATCAAATGCAGCGCTTTCATTCATGACAAATAGCTCTCTCTGACACACAGATGCCAGATTTGAAACAAGGGCAAAGGTTTCATTACATGTAGTGGCATATGTTAAGCTTTGATTCTTGCTGTGTTTATGGCAGATAACTAATAAATTGTTCAATATATACAAATACAGATTGTAAAATGTAACTTTTTGATTTTTACAATGATATAAAATAAGGAAATACTTTTGCATGTGTTAAAATATTTTGTACAGTATCAAAATTAAATATATTTAAATGAAATGTATTTTTATTATTATTAGCATTCTTACTATTATCATCATTATTATCATCATGATCATCATCATCGCCGTCATCATCATCATCATTATCATCATCATCATCTATTCAGTTGATTATTTTATTTATTTTATTTTGTACAGCGACTATTGATTTGAAGGAAAATTTGTAAAAAAAATATTACAGGTTTTATCTTTCATTATTTTCATAGTGCAAGGTGGGAAATGTGATTTCTTGATTATCTACCAAAATGAATAATAAGAGAGCAAAAACATTTTGTATTCATGTAGGTGCATAAATAAAAAAAAGCTAAAGTTATGCAACATGCAAAGCACCTGAACACACACACATAAGCACACAGCTAAAAAACTTCTCATCTAAGGTAATTTTATCCTTTATCCTCATTAGGGTCACGGGCTAAAAAAAACACTTTAAATTATGAATTCAAAACGACGTAAAACAAAGTATCTGCTTTCTCAGAACTAATTGTCACTGAATCTCCTGCAATTTATTAGTAGAAGTTGCTTTTTAATGACAATGAATCTGCGTATTATGTCATGTGCCTTATCATCATAAGCCATGATTGCATTTTTTGAGAGGTAAAATGTACACATATGTTCATTAACATTTGCTGAAATCCGGACACCGACCCTGACCCCGTTGATTATAATACATTGACAGAGAATTAAGTGTTCACACTGCTAAAACATTCATCATTGGCCTAAATAATGTGCATAAGATCCCCCATCATGCCAAGGTAGCTTGTGTTTCACACAGAGCATTTTTTTACACACTGCTCCATTTTCAGTATAGCAACAGACTGACAGCTCTTGACACAGGGCCTTGACCTGAGATGTGAAAACAGACTAGCACTATAGAGACAACCAGAATTAAATCACGTGAAAGTCGATCTATGTCAGATCAAAACTATCTTAGCGGGGCAGCCTTGCTTAAATGCAGGTGCCAGAATGAGTGACGCATTAGGGTCAGAGAGTAACATGGCGAGTGAGCGGTGACCGAAATCCATCAAGACACTGAGAGTCAAAGATAAACAAGTGTGAGATCAAAATAGACTTGGCTGAAGATAAATAGTTGTTATAAATCTCAACTTTATCGGTCCTCCTGTTTGGATGTTATCAGGGTACTCCCGTTTCCTCCGACATTCCAAAAACATGCATGGTAGGCTGTTTGGACACTCTAAATTGCCCCTAGGTATGAGTTTGAGCGTAAATGTTTGTCCTTTGCAATTGGCTGGCCACCGATTCATGGTGTCCCCTGCCTCATGCCCATCAGTCAGTTGGGATCGGCTCCAGCACCTCCGAGACTCTTGTGAGGACAAAGCGGTACAGAAAATGAATTCATAAAAATGCTTATTACCCATTGCCTTTGTAAATATTGTGGCGCTACATGTCTGACATACATAACATGCCTCTATGAGCCGAGGTGCTTTTTAGCTGCCAATATTAGTCAACTAGTTATGACGATTTTGACAATCTATGATTATATTTTCATCACAACTCCCTCCTCTCCTGCGTATTGTTTGAACAACGCCTGCCTGCCATACGAAGATGTGCTCTAATATTCAGCCACATTATAGTATGCGTCATCTATGCGGAGGCACATGTGCAGTAGTTATCATCTACAGTTTGTTGTAAACAATACAGTGTCATTGCTAACCCGTTGGCGGTGTATCTGAAAAAAAGATCCCACGCATTGTTCAAGCGCCCTTAGGTTTCAAATCCACACCCCCACAATGCCACCGGACGAGAGTCGAGTACTCTAACCATTGAGGTAAACTCCTGGGCTGACAGCCTGTGACCAGCCGAGGGGGTGGTGGTGGCTGCCGGGGGAAAGGCCGACCGAGGTGGATAAAAAATTCTGTCCGAACAATAATAAAAGGCTACTTACCGTATTGTTTAATATTAGAGTTCTGTGGAGTTTTGTCCACTTGGATATATTCCCTTTGCCTCAGCTGCAGTTTAGATTGATATTTATTTTCCACTTCACTAGACTGCAACCAACTTCCATGTTGGCAAATTTGCCCAAGGCTGACTGTGCTATAATACAATGAATACAGAACTGCATTTTTATTTTTAATGACATTTCACCTGCTGTGGACGTAGAAGTATATAAACAAGATTCATTGTCCATGGGGTAAAAATTATAAATTTTACCAGAACTTTAAGCTTTTAAGTTTTAAGTTTTTTTTTTAATCAAAGAACAACACAATAAGCTTGCTCTTTTTAATTCAATTACACTATATTTCCTTAAAGAAAATGTAATCTTACATGTAACCTAAAATTCAACATAAGCAGTGTTACCACAATTTACGGTTGGTTCTATTTACAAAATATTCATGTTACGAAAAGCCTTGGTGAGGAAAATTGTGTCCCGAGTTCTTAAAAAAAAGTAACAAAAGAAATCAAATCATCTACGACATATAAATACACAAGTCCTTTTTTCTTCTATTGTTGTGGTAAAGTTGCTCTTGCAATGGCTAACACACCGCTGCCCTCCTGTTTGGTAGAATGAATCTGTCTCCATAATGCCAGAACCAAGGTTAACGTGCTGTAGGCAGTCGTGCGAGCCAGCCTGTGCGCCAGTCCGTTTCGAAAACGTCGACGTTTGAGCACGACCGTCTGATCAAAAGCCCATTTGCTTGATTTTTTTCAGCTTGAGTGCAAATTAGTCCAATTCATTCATTCATTTTAAACCTGCTTATCCTGGTCAGGGTTGTGGGATCCCGGTACCGTTCCCAGCTGACTTTTGGTGAAATGCGGACTTCACCCTAAACTGGTGACCAGTCAGCCATAGGCCACTAAGAAAGACAGACGGCCATTCACACTCGCAATGATACGACCAGCAGCGGGAATCGAACACGTGCTTGCCCCCAACAAAGTCAGCCGAGTGAACCTCAACACTAATGGTCCCCAAACTATTCCAGAAAGGGCAGCCGTGGGTGCAGGTTTTTGTTCCAACCGGTATGAGGAAACCTTTCCACCAATCTGGTAACGCAGAAGTGCAATCAGTGGATTGCAGTCAGGTGCTTTTTACAGCAGAAACATCATTGGTTAAACTAATTGTGTTGGATCGGTTGGAACAAAAACCTGCACTCACAGCGGCCCCCGAGGACTGATTTGGAGACCTCTGCTCTACTCCATCAGGCAGCGTCTTACAAAAAATCCCATTTACAAAACCACTTCTAAAATATATTAATTTCGTAATGTAAAAGTACTACTGTACATGAAGGCAGTTTTTTGCTTGTTTTAATGCCGATGGCTGGTGTTTGCTGACAACCTCAATTTTCAAAGCTTAAGCAGTTCTTCAAACACCTGGGGATACATTAGTCATAGTTGTACATGTACATGTTATGCAACAATGAAAATGGCTTTAAATAACTACCTCATATTTTTGTCATTGAATAAATCTTGTCTGTGAATTCCATTGTGAAAGAAAGTGAATGCATTTAGTGTATGTACTTTCTTTTAGGGATCTAAATGTATATGGGAAACATAGGAAAGCATCGCAAACTAGCCCTCGACCATTTCATGGGCAGAGAAAATGCATCATGCACAGTGCATACTGAATGTTTAGTATAATCATGTCTTTATGTGTTTGAGTATTCATAGTCGGTCCGGCAAACAAAATATCAACGCCTATCAAGTCAGTCCTACCTCTGGTACTTTCAGACCACATTTTAGCAGTTTTCAGGGTTTTGCAAATACTGGCGTTCCCCAGTAAGGAATAGATTAGTCATCGATAAGAAATAGAAAATCATAACATGTGTCACCGTCCGTGCCTAAATGTACAAAAAGAGTAATTAAATACCAGTCTACTTTAAATATACATGTAGCCTTCAATGATGAGTACAATCAGATTATCTTATTTTTATTCATAGAAAAAAAGGCTTCTTTCAGTGTAACCCCATAGAATAGTTTTATGGAAAGTGCAGTGGGGGTAAAATGGGTAAAGATGAAGGAGAAGGGGGAAAAAAAAGCATGATCCCCAGACTCTAGAATGACAGACATATGCCTTTATGATGTTGACCAGATTATTCTCTAAAATGGATTGCCGACCTGAAACACCAATTGATTTATCCCTCAACTGTTGGAGATTGCACCGCTCTCACCTCCTCCCCGCACCAGCGCAGCTATACATTCACAGAGACTTGCTGGAGAGGAAGACTAATGAGTGAGGTGACTGCAGATACGTACTGACCATGCCTATCTATGTATGTCGAGATGATGTGTACACAACATTTGCTTTTGACTAGCTGTTGGAGCTTATAGAAATGTAAACGAGAACCATATTCAGCCATATTGATAAGTGCGGAGGACTAGAAATAACTTCAGAAAAATTAAACATTTCTTAAACTACAATCTAACACGTTACTTGATAACTTAATGTTCTTGTGGAGAGAATGGTAATAAAACATAGAAGGAAAAAAAAGCTTCTTTCACATTAAGTTGTAAAAACGCGTGAACACTCTTCTATATTCACAGGCTACTGACTCCATAGTTTTGCAGTGACAATATACGACAGCAGTTGAACATTTTGACCGTAATACTGTTTTTAAAGTACTTCAGCAGTCATCCATTCAGGTGAACTTTTATCACAATCATATCAGCTGCCTCTGAAGCAGAAAAAAGGTTTAACAAAGAGTACACAGACACATATACTGAAGATACTATAATGCAGTGTGTGTTCAGCTTTTAGAGGAGGTGGTGTAGAAAATTATAGAATATTAAACTAATGTTCACACGGCAGAGCCTGGTGCATTTTTTTAAATTTGTTTTCCTTAATTGGGTGTATGCGTGTAGGTTCCTGTGTGTAGTTCAAATTGCAAAAACAGAACTTCTAAGTTAACACAGGTGTCGGGAACCTTTTTGATGGAAAAAGCCATAAACAATTCATATTTCCTAAATGTTAATCCTTGAGAGCCATGCTCCGTCCGAATTTAAAAGTCAACATACATGAAATGTGTGCCTTTTTTAGTCACTTTACCACTTTTAAAGTACAAAAAGTCTTTTGATTTTTTTGACATTTTTTACGTTGTTGCTAATCAATGAGTATCAATGAGAAAATCCTTGCAAAAGAATGTAATGAAAAAAAATGATTATAAGGCGCTGGGGGTAGTGTCAATGCCATAATACTAATGTACCGCTCCTATTCCTGCGCTTTCTCACCAGCTGTTTCCATAGTTTACCTCACAGGTTAGTGGAGAGCCATATGCACCCATCAAGAGAGCCATATGTGGCTCCCGAGCCAAAGGTTGCCTACCCCTGGGTTAACATAACATGTCACAAAAGAGAGACGCAAAAAATATTCAACATTTAAAACACTAAAAAAATGAGTTCTATTTGTTCGCACCTGTTACTTGTTTTGGTGGATAAACACAATAAATTAAATAATCAATCACATTATTATAAAACTACAGTCACTGTAAAACCAGAGCTGCCGAATCATCGAGTCAGGTTTGGAGAATAGTTTATTTCCAACTCCGGAAGTAATCAAGTAATAGAAAACTCTCGATCGTGATACATGCCAAAAAATAATTTAAACTATTTAAATTAGTTTATCACTATTACACATCTAATCTATTTAAAGTGGGAGGGTTATCCCACATTCTATCACATTATCCTTTCAAAGAGAACTAATGAATTAAGTCAATACATGTGATTTAGTTTCGAGGGGTGCACAAAATGGCGTGGGAGGCCCGATCCGGACCTCGGGCCTTGAATATGACAATTGTTCTGTAAATGTATCAACTTTTGAATGTCTACATAATAAAATACAGTCCACACAGGGTACTTAATCCATCTTCACCAAGTATTAGGAAGCTGTGAGAAACAGAGAAATGTGCTACATAAAACACAGCTATGCCAGTTTAACTAAATATGCTAATCTGACCGAACCCCAGACGCTCTGAACAAAGCATGGATTCCTGCTGATAACTGACAGTGTTTGGGAGGCTCGCTTTGTTGACTGTAAATTCTAGTGCCCATTTGTTGTCTTAAGATGGAAACAAACCGTGTGTTATACAATCCTTTTCCAGTATGATTATGGCTTTGTGCTATGCTGAAAAAGTTCAACCAACTTTCTTCGAAAAAAAAGTGTACACCTACAAACTTTAAAAGCCTTCATTTTTTTCCTGATTGAAGGCTACGTGGCTTTCTATAAAACTATAATAAATGGTTTCCTTTTAGAATCGTAGCCAACATTTGTGAATTCAAGCAATGATCACCCTCACTGATTGCAGATGCACTTATAATGACTTAGGGTTTGTCCCTGAAATGTATTTCAAGATTATTTTTAAACCTCTTGAGACGTGTTTTTCATGTATCAGTTTTAACTGCTGTTTAGTGTTTTCTATTTGTTTTCTTGCAACCTACCATCTCCGTAAAAAAAATTCTCAATAAATATCTTCCTTTTACACACCTTTAATAGAAAAGAAAAATGCCCTCTTTAGAAAACACAGCTGCTTCAAAATGTAATGAAAAGGCAAACTATGACCCTGAATTAATATCTGATTGATAATTTATATATATATATATATATATATATATATATATATATATATATATATATATATATATATATATATATATATATATATATATATATATATATATATATATATATATATATATATATATATATATATATATATATATATATATATATATATATATATATATATATATATATATATATATATATATATATATATATATATATATATATATATATATATATATATATATATATATATATATATATATATATATATATATATATATATATATATACATATACATATATGTGTGTGGATAAAGTACAGCCATAATTTGCTGTATACATGTTAAGAAACTGGTCAGTGAGGAAAGACTGATTTGTATTTCAGCACCTCAAGAATGGGACAGCTCCACCACAGAGGCCCTTAGACGTGTTGAACAAGTCGCTTTTTCGAGGGTCCAGGCTACGCCAGGAAGATACAACATAACAGGCGATATATGATGACTGCAGGAGGACAGCAGTGCTGCTCTTGAAATACAAATATAGTACTCTTGCACATACTGTATAACATATTGATTTCTAATGTCAAAAATTTGACACAATATCCAAGACTAAAATGAATTTGGCTGAATACAGATTAGAGCGGTGAATAAATAGCTGTTGGCTACTTTGTATTCAGTTGGTAAGCATTGTGGCGCAAGGTAAGAATGCAGTGGTGACTAAGATTCTTAAAATGTTGTACTTTTCATGAAAAAAAGCAAGGCTGCAGTTACCTACCAATGCTTGTTGAGCATATTAAAAATCATCAAAAATATTCATATGAGAGCACCATGTAGATGTGTTCATGTTATCTGGCAAATACGTGCCTGCTTCAAGACTGATCAGACATCTTGACACGCCATAAAGATTGTCTTGTTGCATAAAGGCCGATGTTTATGCACAGTAATTTGTCTTTCCATTGCTACAACTATGACATTTGTAGTAACATTGGTTTTTATGTAGGGATACATGAGACAGGCAGTGGGACACGCCATTCACTCACACACTTACTTGTTCATGTAGAGTAGACTGTCTGCAGGATGAGGCTTTTTCTGTGTCCAGCTCTTGGTCAAAGCACAAAAAACTGCGTCAACCAAAAAAAAATGCAATTCTCAGCTGAGCTTGCACAATCCGTGGCTTTTTTAGCAAGACTTTTATAGCAATAACCATCCATGCATCACTCCAGAGCTGGAAGTAACTCTGAAAATGATGGTGATATATCCAATATTGCCCATTTCCATGACACTCTTAGCGTTGAGGGAACCCACGAGTGCCATTGCTGTAACTGCTCGACAAAAATGTCTCACGTTTGTCCTCACTTGGGGATATTTCTGACTGGTACACGTGCTATTCCTTCAGAATTGTCATTGTACACAATATAATATGGTTGAATCTCATATCCCCATATGATTTATAGTTCCGCTTGCAGATCGTATGTATGTTGGAGGGTATACTTGACAAATTAGCCTCCATGCAGAGATGCCATTTTTTTCTCTCACTTTAAGAAATGTCACTTCTCAACAAGTCTCAGTTAATCGTCAATCCCATTGAATTTGATAACATTTCATCTCAAAACTCAATGAGGAATTAGTTTATTTTGTCTCCCCACTTGATTTATGTCTTGCGCAGAAAAGTCTTAAAAAGACAGATGTTGAAAAATAACTTCAACCAAAAAAAAGGAAAAAGAATCATCTGTTGCCTATCAGTTTTCTTTCCCCCCGATGTGTCCTTAATCCATTCCAAAGAAGAAAAACACGAATACTATATATTTCTAAACGAACAATCCAACGACCAACTGCAAGAGAAGGCTTTTATAGCATCTTACGTGCGACGTGAATCGTTGCTCCTAAATCTTAAATTCCCATTTCTCTTTCTTGCATTGATTTCATCGTGGACAAGCTGGACCAGAGTCACCAAAAGACGGCTTTACTTCTGCGCCACGCGTGCGTAAATCTCTCCCAAAAAAAAATCAAGTCTCACCTATCCACTGGGGAGATCGACACACGGACATGGATGAAGCTGAGTGCATCTAATTCAAGCGTCCTTTCTATCCGTCCTGGTTTTGAAAGAGCAGGGAATCCGACTTGCAGTATTCGCGTAAGAAGACCCGTTTCAAATATCAGTGATGTGGAGCATCCTCAGTGCGTGTTTCGGACGGTGCAGCACAGCGGACAGGCGTCGAATTGATAAGCAGTCATGTGGGTTACCTCCCTCTGACAAAGTGCTCCTCAGTCACAGCTGCTGAATCAGGAGCAGAGATGCAAACGTTTCTTTCTCTTCAAACCCCCCCACAAACCCTCTCAGTCGACATGTTGCGCACTTGCAAGTTTTGCAGCTCCGGAACGACACGCTTTCAATTTAGAAAGTCGTGAATTTATGCATAATGGGTAAGAATTAGGGGCTTTAGCAATGTGTCAAAATCGTTTTTAATGAGGGCGAGGCGTGGAGGGAGAACAGGGGTTTTTGGAGAGGCTTTGAATATGTTGCAATGGAGCGCTAATGTGTTGAGCAAAAAGGACACCACTGCCACCTACCGAATTTTCTGGTTGATTTCCTGTATTGTGCCCCAGGCTCTGAAAACATAGTTATATCAGTTAAGATTTTACTGAAAGACATCTATGAAGTATGATTAACACTATATATCTACATTATTTAAATTTGAAAATAACCTTTGGCCTCATTAGGTAGGCATATATCAGTAACAAATGCCAAGCACTGTCAAAAAGGAGAAGCTTTTGTGTTTAAAGTTTTTTTTTTTTTAAATCAAAGAACAACACAAAATGAATGCTCTTGAATTCAATTACACTATTTCCTTAAAGAAAATATAATATTACATATAACCTAAAATTCAAATTGAGTCTGTGGAAAAACAGTGTTACCACAATTTACGGACGGTTCTACTTACAAAATATTCATGTTATGAAAAGCCTAAAATTATTTTATGTCCAGGAGGAATCCGGATCAAAACATGGCTGAAACTTTTTTTTTTTTTACGAAAAACCGTTAAACATATGTCTATGTAGAGGGCAATGCATCTTTTTGAGCATATACTGCATGGGTTTCCAAACTATTCCTCGAATGGCCATTCCAACCTACCACCAATCTGGTATCTTAGCAGTGGAATCAGTGGTTTGCAAATGAGTACGTCTTGTTTCAGCAGTAATCTTGTTGGTTAAACAGTTTGTGTTGGATCGGTTGGAACAAAAACCTTTACCCACAGCGACACTAGTGAGGATAAAGTGGTTCACTAAATGAATGAACGACTGTGTTGTCATCTCAGTTGTATACAGGCTCATGTTTGTAACTATCATATGCTCATCCAGCACAGGTCTATTGCCTTAAGCAATACACGGCGTGCACACACAACAACACACACAAAAAAAACATTTCCTCCGCCGAAAATATTTGAAGAGCCATCAGAATGCCAAATCAGATATGTCCTGTCCATTGGGCTGTCAACATATGATATAAGTTCCCTCAAAGACCATTTATATCTCTCTCCATAACCATCTTCTTGGCAGTTTTGTGTCCCTGGCATATATAAAAAGAAGTGATACTTTCAATATTAGATATGGGGGGTGTTGGAGCCAATCCCAGCTGTCTTCAGGCCAGAGGCAGGGGACACCCTGAATCGGTGGCCAGCCGATCGCTGGACTCAAGGAGACGGACAACCATTCACACTTATACCTAGGGGCAATTTAGAGTGTTCAACCAGGTTACCTTGCCTATATTCAGGACATGGAAGGACACGACAGTACCTGGAGAAAACCCACACAAATCCAGGGAGAACATGCAAATTCCCTATAAGAAGGTTGGAACCCACCTGGGATTGAACAGGGTAAATAAAGATTTAAATGTTGACTATTGTGTTGAAACATCGGTGTACTATAAATATACTATATATATACTTAGGGTTTGCGATTGTCCGATGTTATGTTCTTTCGAATTTGTATCGTAGTGTGTCACGTCTTTTTTCTAGCCTATTGACTTCACCTGTTATTGTTCCGTCTGTTTGTGTTTTCCATTCGGCTGCCTCTCGTGTCAGCCACCTGTTCATCATTGTCTCGTCACTCCGTTTGTGTGTATCTAAACACCCCATGTTCGTTCATTCATTCCTCCTTCCCTTATTGCCAATGTCGGTGTCAATGTCACTTGTGTTGTTGTGACCCCATCCTTCCTGGTTCCCAGCAAATTAGTTTGGACTCTGGAACTTGGCGTACTTTGATATTTTTGGATGACGTGCCATATGTTTGTACTTTGTTTTAGGACTTGATACCTGATAGTATGTTACTCCCACTGCCGTGGTAATATTAGCAAATTTCCAGATTATTTTCTATATTGATAGATTTACAAATTTGTATTGACATTCAATCTTCCTTTAAGATCAGATGTGGATTTCTGGTGACCAATCTTCCTCCATCCAGTCTTATATGCAGTATGGGAACAATTGCTGAGAGTACCACACTTCATCTTTGTTTTATGTGGCTTCTGAGACCACAACATCTTTACTGATGGAAGCACTTAAATCTTTAAAGTGATGCCTTGGGATGCTCAATTATTATTATTTTTGTTATTGTAAGAATCAATCAACTTAATCACTGTTTGGGTGCATCCACTGTGTGTTAATCAGCCAATGTCACATATTATATTTTTATCAATAGAGGTACTTGGCTATATTTACACAATGTTAGGTTCATATCCATGCCCTTAGATGATGTATAGAGGTGAATAGTAAGTCATGTGACCTTGTTTCATGAAACCCCAAGACATAAGTCTCTTGGGGACAGTTATTTGTGAAGTGGCAAGGGCAAGACCCTTATTTAAGGTCAAACTTCAACATGGATTCTTGTTGTGCTCTCAAAATCCTCATAAACAAAAGATTGTCTGGCTTTAACAAGATGATTTCCTGGCAGAATAATATATCCAACATTTAAATGATGTTTTTTAACTCTTCTTTTGCAGTAATTCAATTGTGACAACCTTGGAGATGCAATGGTTTGACTGAACACCTCTGTGATTTCCAAAGATGACTCAACTCGTGCAGATTCTTTCATTTTCCTGTGAGTATTATGTTGTCAGAGCCTGAATAATATATGTGTTGAAACGGAATTTGATAATGTAATAATCGTGTTGGGTATGCCATGTGGGTTTCACCAAGCAGAAGGAATACTTTGTGTACCTCACTTAACTTTTAATACTCACAATCTCTTGTTTACTCTGCCAAGAGTAAAGAAAAAAAAAACATTTTGCCAGATGGGTAGAAATTTGAACAAAGTACTGCTACTTTTCCTTCCACAAAATAATTTAGCGAACATTTTCCTACAATTACACAAACATTCACCAAGCAAAGTTCCAATTGTACGCGAAAATTCTTTTTTTTCATTCATTTATCTTTTGAACCACTTTATCCTCAGTAAGGTTGCAGGGGTGCTGGAGCCTATCCCAGCTGACTTTGGGCCAGAAGCGGTGGACACCCTGTATCGGTGGGCAGCCGATCGCAGGGCTAGAGGAGAAGGGCAACCATTCACGCTCATACCATGCTTTTGGAATCTGGGAAGAAAACGGAGTACCTGGAGAAAACCCACGCAGACCCCGGGAAAGCATGCAAACTCCACTCCTGGATTTGAACCCAGGATCCCAAAGCTGTGAGGCCAATGTGCAGTCAAGCCGCCGGGCTACCTTGTAACCCAAAATATTTATCTGAAAGTGTTGATTGCCAAGGTCTGTAGTTGTTTGTCAAGCTTTTTATCAAGCACTGCCTTTCACTGTATGTTGTCCTGAAGCAGAATCATCCAAAACAACAACAGAAAAAAAGACAGAAAAAAAACATCAGACTGAAGCAAGAAGAAAGACGCGCAGTTTAAGTTATGTCAGTGATATACAACTCACACAAGGAAATAATGCTAAATAAGAAAGAAGCTTTTGCAGAAAGACGATATTAAACCAATATTTTTCCTAATGTTTATGACATCGATCCATTCATTCATTCATCTTCCGCACCGCACATCCTCATAAAGATTGTGAGGGTTGGCGAAGCCTATCCCAGCTGACTTAGGTGAAAGGCACTCTACACTATAGACCGGTCGCCAGTAATCCAGCTGTAGGCCACATAGATAGATAGACGACCATCCGTATTTTTGGATTGGAGGGTAAATGGTTGGTTGGGTGGGTGGGTGGGTGGGTGTTAGTCTTTGTGGGTGGGTGGTTTTCTGTGTGAGTGGGATGCTTGGTGGATGGATGGAAGAGTCAGACAAAAGCATAATGGATATTTTTGAGGTGTTTTTTTTTTGCAGAAAATATGTTTTTAGTTTTGTTCGGACTTATAGTATAAAATATCCTGGTATTATTTTCTTTTTGGAAACGAAAATCCCTTCAACCTTTCTGTGCTGACATGGCAAATCAGTGTTTTAGTGTGTGGCTTAGTAATCAAACATGTCCAGGGCCATAAAAGTACAGCTGTTGGAAGCTATAAAATTATGTATTGGAGGCACATAACCATTTGATTTTCTTTTGCTATGCTAGCGGCCACATTTATTCAACATTTGTATGTCAGTTTATAAGTAATCTTTTAATTTAATAAGAAAAGAAAAAAAAGTACCTTTTGTATTTTCTAATCGTCATAAGCATGTTTTACTACTAATTTGTTTTCATGATTTATTTTTTAAGGAAAGCTTCATCTTTATGTCATTGTATTTTGATGTTTTGTAAAGTTGGAGCTGTTCTCAAGTAGTAAATAGTACCTTTCTGCACAGGAAAAAGTATTATTATAGATAAGAAATATATCACAAGTACTGTTAACTTACAAAGGCTATTTATTCTTACTTACTTTTTAATCACCAAGTAGTTAAATATTGAGTTCAACTAATCATTGCATATTTCCTACTTGCAACAAAATTGCTTGAGATGCATAAAATGGAAAGAGAATAGACTCAGGGGGAGTATTATTCAATTTCATTACCATGCCACCTAAAGACTGGCCATGTAGAGATGTTATTTAACTTACTCCATTAATATTCATGCAAATAAGTATAATTATGTGTGTATACTTGCAATTAACACATTGATTCAACAGTTGAAAAAAAATTAAACTCTCTCTACTACTGTATGTATGAGGTTTTATTATCTTGGAGTTTGCAGTTGGTACCAATATATTTTGTTGAAAGGTTTGGCTGCGTATGAGCCTGGTCATCAACTCAATTGCTTAAAAAGAAGTTTAATGTGTCTGTATTTCTGCTCCAAATCTTTCTTAAAATGTTCTCACAAGTGGAAAAGAGCAGTGTTCTTCACAGGAAAAAGCGTGCACCCTAAGGCTTATTTTCTTTATGGTATATAGTATTATATTTGATACCTTATAGTGCAGTGGTTCTTTTGCCCGACTCTAGTGTAGGCAGCATGGAATCGATTCCTACTCAGTGGTGGTGTGATTGTGAGTGTGAATGGTTGTCTGTCTCAATGTGTGTCTGATTGTGACTGATTAAACTGTCTAAATTCGCTGTGTGTGATTGTGAGTTTTAATTATTCTTTGTCTGGATATGCGATTTTCTGGCGAGCAGTTAAGGGTGTTGTCTACCTATCGCCTGAATATTGCTAAAATATGCTACATCATCCTCTGATTTTAAAATTATATTTGAATTAAACGGTGGTGAAAATGAATGAATAAACATTCAGAATAATGACTGAATTTCAACTTGTTGGCAGTAGCAGCAGCTGAGGGCCTTTTCCAATAGCATGTTCTGTCTTATTGACAAGTTCTGCTGACTGACCAACTTGTGTTAGTAAATAATACTCTGTGCGAAACTCCCAACTATTGTTTAATTCATGCCTGTACTCCCTCGTCTTTTCTGTGTTATGCTTAGTTGGTGATGTTGCAACTAGCAATGTAACAGGCTTGAAAAAAAAAAGATATTACTATATTATTTTAAAGAGTCTCATGTCTGACATTCATTACTGAGGAACGTGTAACTTTGGAATGTTTTACAACACTGTTAGATTAGAATACCTAACTGCACACTGCAGTAGTAAAATTGGGCCAAGAGTATTTTGATGAACGAAGTTGCAAATGCATCAAATAGGCACTCTAAGACAAAGGTCAGTCATTAAATACCGGTAGAGGGGAGAGGACGTACTCATCTCACACCTAAGGCGGGTGTCATTTTGCCAATTTTAAGCATTGTTCCAAAAAAATAAATAAAAATAAAAGAATTGTTCAAAGCAATAATTTCATGTTATTTTGAAAGTCAACTAGATATTTTATTCTGTAGGTACGCCACATATTTGTGTTTTGCTTTCAGCAAAACTTTGCTTCTATTTTCCCTCTGGCAGTCCGTCAATGCCATGGAGAATGCAAATGCAGCCTGTTAAACTACATACTGATTATAATGGGTAGGAATTCATTGAAATCTTTCAATATAAAAAATAATACTTAAAAATAATGTTCACAAAGAATCGGGAGAAAGCAATTAAAACCAATTCATGTTTGTAAGAGCTGTTCTGAAATGATAAGAAATGTAATTAACAATTCTAGACTGACAGAAATCACAGTATTAATAAAGATTTGATCAAATACTGGGACTGACTTAGTATCCTTACTCTTAAAACAAGGTCAAGATGAATCTAAAATCCAACACTCACTACAATCCAACTTAAAAGGTGAATGAACTACAGTCAAAGGATGAAAACAGTCATTCATTCCTTTTCTGAACCACTTATCCTGTGTGCTCGAGCCTATTCCGGCTAGCACCAGGTGGAAGGACACCCTACCTAGCCAATCACAGGGCAGCATGAAAACAAGAAAGAAACATTCATCAATTTATTCATCATTTTTAACATGCATCGTTGCAAGAGTTTTGGTTGTTTCTGAAGCCTATTCCAGCTGACTTCAGGTGAAGGGAGGCTACACCCAAGATTGGTCGCCAGACAGCCATAGGCCACAAAGAGAGACAGATAAATATTTGCCTTCTCAATGTGACATTTAAATCAGTCTTTGCCTATTATCTTGAATATTATAAGAGTACAACTAGAAATGTATAAAACTTAGTTCCAATTTAATAAAAAATCACAAAATAAAAAATAATACTCATTTAAACATATTACCCTCTGTATTCCTATTAATAATGGCTTATTTGAAAATGAGATGTCACTAATTGACTCATTACATCGTTCCTCAAACACACTCTTTGCAAACACACCCTTGTTTGCTGTAATGTAGAAATGAGACAAAACTAATTAGTGTCTTCGTGTAATAAATCAGCCACATCACACTGCGCTAGGCACGCTGTGCATCATTTCTCTATTCATTTCATAGTGAGTTAGAAAGTTAACTTTTTCCTAAGAGAGAGAATAAACACAGCTTTGTGACCTCAGAGACGTCATAGTTAAATACTGAATGAAATACAATGGCAAGAGCACAAATTGGGTGTTTACCAGAAAGTTAACTATGTAAAATATGCACTGATCGGGCTGTAATCCAGAAAAGAGATGAACACAGAAGAAACTGAAAGCCAGACTACAGCCTAGACCAGGGGTCAGAAAAAAAACACACACCACATATACACACTCTAATTACCCTAACATTTAAAGTCCCAGTTAATAAAATCTCTCCCAGATGATAATATTAAAATAGGCATGCAAGGTCACAATTATCCAGAGTAAAGTACATTTTCATTCTGCAGAAGTAATGCTCCAAACAAGGTCTCATTAAACTGAAAATAAAGTCTATAAAGTAGTAAATTATTATTTTTAACACCATGTGGAAGGCCATTGATTCAATGTGCCCATCGCCTGCTGCCCAAAGTTGGCTGGGATAGGTACCAGCACCTGAATTAATTCAATTTTTAAAACAAACAGTTCCAAGCTATAAGTGGGTGTATCCCATTGGTGCACTCTCTCAATGGATTACTCCGAATTGTGTGTATAAACACACAAACTCAATAAAAGGTAGAATTAACAACATGCTATGGTACTTAAATAAACCCTATTCCTGTTTGTTTGTTTCCGCTAGGGGCTTGCATATGCAGTGAGGCAAGACTTACATAAAGCAAAGCTATGAACTTTGATTTGCCAAGTCACGAATTGAATAATTTTCATCACAAACCCTGTAGCACTTTCCTTGGCCTGCTGGAAAATATGCAGTTGCAAAATGTATTATGCCCATGCTCGGTAAATGTTTTGCATGTGTTTATGCACTGAGGTCGTTATAGTGTGATTTTGTAACATGGGCACTGTAGACTTGGTCTTTGACTTTAAACAAACTGATACTAAGCGTCTAATTAACTAAAATCCCCACTAAATTATATTTTCACAGCAACAGATAGCCTGTTTTGTTGGCAGGCATGTTGGTCATGATTCACTAAGATTGCAATCTTTTAGGCCTCTACAAAGCTCCTTAATGAATGATCTTAACATACAACGTTCTCTATCTTTATCAAATTGTAAATGTAGTGGGCAAGAAGTGGAAAACCAGTGTTTTATTTAAAAGAGGGTTTTTCATAGCGTCTCTCAAGGTTTTCAGTTTGAAAAGAAAATTTGAGGGAGTGGTGCAATCATGGAATTCCCAAAGATATAGAAGTGTCGACGATAAACACATATATCAACTCAATTACTGCAGTGTGCATTCTTTCTGTAACAGTGTCTGTAAAGCTTTGGACAACCTGCCTGAAAAAGTGCACAGGGTGAGTCCAATACCTTTTGTCACTGTGCAGTGGAGTCTGTGACCAGAATGCAAGAAAGTGCAGGGATTAAACCATCAATGTCAAAACTGTGAAGCAGACGTGCAGGGTCTAGGTTGGTTCTTGCCTATTTGTTATCGTCAATGTCTTGGCTCTTTCCTGCCTCACATTGTTAGCTGGGATAGGCTCTAGCACCCCCTTTTGTGAGGATAAATGGTACAGAAGAGGAATTAATTTCCTCCTTTTTTCCCTGCACCTGGGTATAACATCCCTCACTTTTGTTGCTGAGACTATGCATCATTTTTTAACAAGGCAAAGTATACTGTTTCTTGCTTGGGTGTTGGAATTAATTAAGTAGAGGTTAAAAGAGAAAAGGGGGTCAAAAGAAAATGTAGGCGGATATTTTATTTGACCACTTTAGCGGCTCGCTTATAGTCATAAAATGAATTTGAAGTATCGGGACAAAACAAACAAAAAATGTTGCTTGACACAATTGGTGTGCCACCAATGACGTAATATCACAAAGTCTTCTTTGAATGAGACTAAAAATCTAATTTGTTTTTATTTTTTTATATATTGCGTGAGTGATATTGATTTAGGCTCAGAGTGAATAATTTGTATGATCATTCAATGTTAATCACTCTTGTTTATTTAGTAAACAGTTTGAAAACCACTCAGGGAATCATACTTGATGCAAAGCCTGTTTTGAGTTGGCATGTTCTTCCCATTCTTTCTGCATTTTATTCAATTTCCTCATGTATTCCAGAAAGTTGGGTGAGTGGTTAACAAAAAAATGTGTATTTTATCTGTTCTTGTAAATCCCTTTCTTCAAATACAAGTGCATCATCGAACTAAATTATTTAGCTTAACTGTTTGATTGTATTTGTTCTTTTTAATATACAAATGTGCTTTTAAGTGATTGAGTACCCCATACTTAACTGAGAACACAAAGTTCCCCCGTAATTTTGAATCAAATATGATGTCATTTTGTGACTACACAGTTGTCAAGAGAATCAGCATATTTCCCTGCAGCAATATATGTTATCCCCGCAACACTGATCAAACACGAAAGCTACAAGCTAAAAAGCAGAGGCCATGACGAAAGGGAGGGAGGAATTTATTTGGAGCAGTTTGCATATTCATTGCATTCAGGAAATGCAATAAAATAATTTAACTAATAGACAATGTCTTCAAGGTTCAATACACTTTTTGATGTTTGTGAAAGTTTGTTTTTGACGATGAGAAAGTAGCACATAATAAATAGAAAATAAAATCTTGGCCAAAACTGAATTTGAGAAAACTAAAGCTGAAAATCGAAACAAATTTGAAATTATTTTTAAAATAGAAAAAAAAACACATTCAAGATTAATATCATTCAGAACTATTGATTTGTGCATTCCTAATGCTTAGTGCAACACAGCGTAACAGTATTTCTTTTCTTAAATGGTCATTTTTTTAAGAATGGCTGGCTAATGTAAAAGGGTTATGGTGGAAGAAAGGTGAAATATGTCTGCTTCACAGTTGTGAGTAACGATTGCTGTCAATTATGCTTGTGTGAAGATGCTGAAACATACAATTTAGACAGAAATTCAAGGTATACTTTTAGTAATTGTAGTGTCAGGTAATGTTTTTTTTATGATTTATCTCAGTAGGAGTTGACTACTAAGGTGTCTTTTATTGTCTTTTTAACCACTGTGTTTTTAACTGTCACTCAACCAAATGTTGTAGCATAATGTAAGAGATTGCATCAATGCCTTGGCTGTCACTGCTGCTAGTTTCGGAAACATTTTTCTTTTTTTAATACATGCTGCATTTTAGTCTAGTGTGGGAGACCTCATTTTTTCCCCAGGCTTTGCCATCCCACTGATCTATGATTCCATGCATGGCTTTCTCACAGCCTATGTGGGAAAAGAGTGTTCAACAAAAAAAACTCAGGGTTGAACTTTATTTCATGAGTCTTTATTAGGGAACTTCAACTACTGGACATCTGTTTAAATGCTGCATTCAAAATAAAGCCAGCATCACTTAGGCGTAGCCACCTGACGATGTGATTGACCTTGGCAAAACGTATGTGTTTGATGCGAAATTGCCATCTAAACAGATGACAAAGACATTCACTGACTCTGAGTGATGTGTGGATGATTGATCAAAAAGCTTTATTTAAAATAAATACATATTAATACAAATAATATAATTTATGAAGAAAATTATACAGGAAAAACAGCAGCAAAGTTGTCAAGATTAGCCAGCATTTAAATCCTAAAATGTACACCTCTAACACAGTCTAAAACAATATGCATTATCATGGTATTATGGAAATTCCCTGATTTAAATAACAGCATGAATGTAGTTGAAATTAGAATAGCAAAATGGTACTCAATCACTTTAAAAAAACATACATTAAACTGACAATTATGCATGTTTTTGTCATTAATTAGGCATAACTCAGCTCAGGCCAAAAAAGGCAGTGATTGCAAATTACATCTCCATAAGTTGAGTGTACAACTACAGTAGGCTTTACCCTAATGTAATATTAAAGGTTCTATATTCACATTTTGGAGCTTCTATAGTAGATTAAAAACCTTGTCAGAACCTTGCGTTGTCAAAATGTTGCTGTGAATGGCGTGAATTGCTCTTTCAATCGGAAAATTTAGAAATAGCGATTGAAATTGCCTTTCAATACATTAATTTAGAGACAGCAATGGAGTCGTTTGACCTGCAAACCTGTTTTAATCTAAGCCATGATGAAATTTCAGGTAGTATTTTTTTAAGTCGGCATTGAATGAAAAATCTTGCATCTGCATAGTTAAAGCCATTAACCTGGTTGTCTCCAGTGATGAAGCCGAGTGCAGTGGCCACATAATATGCTTCTCGAATACCCCAACACTTCAGGATCAGAATTAATTTATTGGTGGGAAGCACAACAAACACTGCGACAGTGGACAGTGTGAACAAAACAATTGTAAAGGTCAGTGAATAACAAATTCAATCAATATGCAAATATGTGAATGCCTTTATCTTCTGTGAAGATGCCCTGTTTGCTATCAACTGTCTTACCCTCAAAGGCCAGAAATATGTGATTAAGATTGAACTAATACAATGACCACATTGAATATCGCAAATGCATTGATGTCTCATATCTAAATGGAAACTCCGCTCATCTCTGCTGTGGCAGAAATTAAGAAACTGAAACTAAGCTGATTTCTTGCATTGGAGCCACAAAAGCCTTTTTACATATTGTGGTTACTTTAATGCATTAGTAGTCACTAGAGTTTAGTTATTGACCTATCCCTAAATTGATGTATTTATTCATTCATTTTACATACCGCTTATCCCCATAATGTTCTTGAGGGTGCTTGAGCCTATCCTAGCCAACTATAGGCACCAGGCAGGGGACACCCAGAATTAGTGGCCAGCCAATAACAGGGCACAAGGAGACTAAAAATAACATACATCCCAAACTCACGCCTACCGGAATACCTTGAGTAAACCCACACAAGCCCAAGGAGAACATGCAAACTCCCACCTGGGATTGAACCCTCAGATTCAGAATTGTGAGGCCGGCACACTAATCACTTGGTCACCAGGCCACCCTAACCCGATACCAGGTTCAAATCCAGGTCATGTCCACCTGTGTGGAGTTTGCAGCCTACCATGCATGTTTTTGGAAAGTGGGATGAAATCCACGCAGGCCCGGGCAGAACATGCAAAGTCCACATAGGTGGACACGACCTGGATTTGAACCTGGTATCGGGTTGGGGCAGCCTGGTGATATTTATTCTTGACTCTTTATGTATGTATATCCTGCCATGGTAAAATGTTCCTCATGTGGTTTCTTTTAATTGCGAAGTTTTATCCTCAGGTTGTTTCATGAAATGTCCCATCCCTTTCCCCAACAAAAGATGAGTAAATCAGAACATTAAGGTTGGATGACAGGATAGAAACCATGAATTATAAAGACCCATTAAATCTCATCACAGCAAAGAGAAAATTGTGCCAGCCGGGATGAGAGATATGCATAATTCATATTCAGTGTGAGTAAACATTTAAAACTGGCATTGAATGTTGATTGTGCTTGAAATCTAGATTTTATTTTGCTTAAAAAAAGCAATTCCAAAAAGCAATGACAAACGATCACTTCCTTTTCCTGCAAAAAAAAAGAAAACCTATATTAACCCTCCCAAAAAAATAAAAAAAATAGATATTATGAAATATTATGAAAGTTTTGTTTCATTTGAACTGTTTTTGCTTCATCGGTTCAAATGTTTCTGTATATTTGCTTTCTACTAACTGTAAAAAAGCGAGAAAAGTGAAAAATCATTAGAGCAGTTAAAATGTATTGACTTAAGCTGTAAACCGTCAAATAGTAACCATTGTATAAATGAGTATGTCAAAATACTCTGATGGCAAACAAGGCTTATCTTTCTACATTAAACTTTGAGCTGGTTATTCGCCGATCACCATATATTTGCATGAGTCTGAAATCCCAAATATGTCCAAATGTGAGGAAATAGAGTCAAAAGGTTATATCAGTTATGTGCCAACTTGGGTCAAGTCACAAGGTTGTTGAGTCGAGACAAGCTCACTTAAAAGGTTGTCAAGCTGATTTGCATCTAGTGATAAGATTGTTGAGTCGAGCCCCAGCTGAGACAAGTCTTCCACCGTTAACTCACCTTGGAATCATGTTTTCGAGAGAACTTTATTTTCCAAAGAGAACCCACCTTCCACTCCCAAATGTCGGCATGACTTGCCTGAAACTGCCTGCTCTTCTTGGAAATATTATGTTCACCATCGTACTTTGAAAACCCTGCCCTGTTTACAACAATATCAAGTGGTTGTAGTTCCTTCGTCAAGCTTCCTGGAACTATCGGAAGTTTTGTTTTTCTTCATTGTGATTGGCTGACCACAAATTAGCTTGGATAGACTCCAACACATCTCACGACCCTGAGTGAGACAGAAAATGATTGAATCGATGTTTTTTCTTCATTGTGGATGTGAGATGGACACCCATGGATTAATTAATTGATCAACAGGGATGGTGACGTAGGGGGAAAAAATCCAGTCTCCTCATTTACACCTCACCTAGTACCATGATGCTTTACAAGAAATACATTCATTCATTCATTCTCCGAACTGCTTATGCTCACAAAGGAAGTTGGGAGTGCTGGAGCCTATTTTAGCCAAGGAGTGGGGACACTGAATCAGTGGCCAGCCAATTGCATGACACAAGGAGATGCTCATACTAATACCTAGGGGCAGGTTAGAGTGTGCAAACAGCCTAGCATGCATGTTTCGGCATGTGTAACATGAGTATCCAGAGAAAATACATGCAAGCTCAGGGAGAACATGCGAACTCCACACAGTGAGGACCCACCTGGGATCGAACCTCTACCCCAGAACTGTGAGGACGACGCGCTAACCTCCCCCTCGCTAGGTTGCCGCTTGGAATGCAATTTATTCATTCATTCATCTTACCTACAGAGCATCCTCAAAAGAGTTGCTGGAACTTATCCCAGCTGACATAGGGTGAAAGGCAGACTACATCCTCGACTGGTCACCAGTCAGCCATATGTCAAACAGAAAGACCGACGAACATTCACAATAACAATCATACCGCCCCCAGCTGGAACTGAACCCACACCTGTGCATACCAAAGTCATACAGGCGAACCACTACATCACCAGGAGGCATGTAATGCAATTTCTATGAAATTAACAACCACCAACCATTAAATTCTTCATTATTTTGTTTTAACTTTGGTAAGTGAGTGTGGACGATTGACCCCATTTTCATTTAACGGTATTATTGTAAATAAGGTTTAAAAAAAAATGAACACACCTCACATACCACTTTCCCCTTTTCTACATACCCCATCTGATTGGCCTAAACAATGACTGGCCACTCCTCCCTCTTTCCTCAGGCTGTCGTCATACTCCGTCAATGCATGTCAGCAGGAAATGTACCCAGTCCAATTATTGCCCAAAACGCTGCAGTGGGTGCAAGTTTTTAGTCCAACCGAACAATATGACGCGCCTTTTCATCATTTCTATGTCTTACAAATATAATCAGTTGATTACACTCTTCACCTTGTAATTTCAAAAGAAACCTGATATGTTAAACATTTTGTGCAGCATCGGGTGGAACAAAGACCAGGAGTCCTTTGTAGAATAATTGCCCGTCCTTTAACTAGTCAGTGAAGCAGAGAACTCATTGAAGTCAAAGAGCGACATTTACATTTTAAAATTCGTTGTATGCACGAGGTCCTTCCCATTATTAGGGAATCTATCCAATTTGGAGATGTTTTTTACAAATATCTCATAAAAAATAGTGTAGTTTAAAAAAAAAAAAGTATAGGTATGATCAGTATGACATTCATTAATTCATCTTCCGTACCATAGATCCTAGCTAGGGTTGTGGGGGTTACTGGAGCCTGCACCAGCAGCAAAGGTTTACTACAACCTAGACTGGTCACCATAGGGAACAATTTTACTTTTGAAGGTGTATGGGTTGGTTGGTTTACTCTTTGCAGCAAGGCGAGATTTGTGAAATTGAAGTTGCATCACTCTACTCTCAAGAATGGAACTAACATCTGCTTGGCAATTAATATTTTATTCTAGTTGGGAAATCATCTGATCTGGTCTCAACTATCATAAAGGTCAGTTGGATATGCATATCTCCTCTCATCTTATTTTCAGATCTGCTTCATCCTCATCAGGGTCGCTGGAGGCTATGCCAGCTGACTCCGGGCCAAAAGCGAGGGACACCCTGAATTGGTGGCCAGCCCATGTGAAATAAAAAGTACAGATCCAAAAGAGAATAGCTCACAGATAATCGATGTACTCGTTTTTTGATGGATGTTATACAGATTTGAAGGGAAAACAATACATACTGTACACACAGTGGAAAATATATGATATTTTCACATTTTGGATATAAAAGGACAGAAGTTAAGACATTAATTATAGCATTTTATGGATATTATTTTCATTTAGCCCTTGGGTGTGTAATGATGTTCTACATTTAAAATGGCCACTGCACTGCAGAGCAATTTGAGTTATGGGGTGACATATTATCTGAAGAATGTTCTTTGTGCTTCATCATACCTGCGTCAAATCAAATCCTGTTAACATTGTTGCCACCTCGGAAAAAAAAGAAAAAAACTAAATTATAGAGGGATTTCACAGCTATGTGCAGCTCTGATTAATGGCCAAAGTAATTAATGTTGAAGGAGTCTGTCTGAGTGTCTATGTAGAGAGGGAAACAACAGTGAGACAGCTGCAGTGTATAGCCTTTGCACACATTCTGTTATGTACAAACTTATGCACACACGCATATTTAAAACACCTTAATTCTCTCATGAGGGCATATGTTGCACACAAATGAGGTCTTTTGGAAAAGAAATCTAACTCAATACAGAATGGGCAAAAATCTTTAAAAAAATATGTATATGATCCCAGTACCGCTTTTTGTATTGACTTTTCTAAAATGAAATAATAGGACAGGAAATCCACGAGGGGAAGTAATAAATGGGTGGTTTACTATTAATTATCCTCTCCTATTTTATCCAAACCACATAAAAAAAACACACACACACGATAGAAAACGTGCAGATCACTCTTACATGGAGAAAACTCACACAAGTGCAGGGACAATGTGCAAATTCGACACGGGAGAAACAACCTGGGTTCATACACAAGAACCCAGAACTGTGAGGCCAACGCACTAACCACTCAACCGCCAGCCAGGCTTTTATAATTTCACCGCAATAGGGAGAGATGTGGACAACTTATAGAAGTTGAAACTACGACAAGAAACAGAACATTTTACTGTACAGATTAAACAATACATAATTGACAGTGCCTTCACAGAGGATGCATATTCACCACCAAAAAAAATGACATTTGTCATGTATACTTGAGTGTCTACTCATCAGCTATCTATCTGAGCACCCAATTGAGAAGGACAGCTGAATTAAATCATTGCGTGGAGCCCAGTATTGCTTGTGTGGTCTGGGACAGAGATAAAGCCACTCCATGCGCCCCCTGGTTTTAATGATGTGCATTGAGCCAGTGGAGGCGTGTAAATCTGCAGGTGGCATCTCATTCTCTGCAGCCTCGATTCCACACCAGCCACTGAGCTATTGCTGTTGAAATCACCCAAGCGACCCCGTGTCAGGTTCAAGTCAAGTGTAACAATCTCTAAGCGAGTTTTAAGAAATGCGTCAACACTTTTCAGTGTCAAATCAATTGTGACTTCAGCTAACTAACACAATGATCATAACCAAAGTTTTGAGGAGACAATCATATATTGTGTGGCAAGATGAGGTAAATGAATAATATGTCACTGAAATGATAAGATGGGGAAGAAAAACACAACATCAAAACAAGTACGTATTGGGTTAGATATTTTATTCTGTGTGTGTGTCTTTGTATTATTGAATCTAACAGTGATAATATTTCATTGTGGAATTGGAGAAACATGATTGGTCATTAAACAGGCTACTATGTATATAAGTATGACAAATTATTATTCCCCAGCCTGATTTCTTCATCCCTAAATGCGCTAAATTCAAAACTCAATCTTTTAGCCTGAAGCCCATTGTGACTTTGCAACACATAATTTGAGAAAGAAAATCAACTAGAAATGAGTAATGAATTTCCTCCACCATTAGATTTTGCCTCGCTGGCCAAAACTGATAAGCCCAGAGCTTTGAGCAAAATGGCAGTACGGAGATTAGTTCCAACATAAAAGAGCGGTGGTATATCTGAAGTCAGATTTGTCAAAATTTGGCGCCACCTATGATCTCTGTCATTTTCTTTGTTTGTGCATAATTTTTCTGTTATTGTAGTTTTATTCTAGCTGTATTATATTGCATATTCCTTAATATTATTCATTCATTCATTCATTTTGAACCCAGGACTCTGGATCTGTGAGGCCGCTCTTGAAATTATATCATAAAAAAAACATACTGTAAAACAAAATACCCATAAGCATATACAAAGAAATAAAACACACCAATGATAACATAGCTCAACATATTGACCAAGATTGTTGAAAACAGAGTAAAACCTTGTAGAGAGCCAAAGGGAAAAAATGCTTCGTAACTGCAGGATACAATGAACATGACAAATCATACAGCAGGGCAGAGTCGCCATGGTAACAAAAGTGAAATCAAAAAGTGTTACTTATAGATAGACTTAATAGATGAGATATGTAGGTCTATTCAGAAAAGGTGGGTCAAGATCAACTTTCCTTTAAAATGTATTTATCATGTGGATTGTCTTGCAGTTCTGTACACAAATGTAAGAAACAGTCAACAACTACAGGCTCATTTTCATACTTCTGTTTATCTGCAATGTGCTTGAAAATATTGTTGCTCAGCAACAAATTAACCATCTTTTGTCCAAGAAATGGTCGTGCTCTCAGAAATGAAGGTTGTAAGAACACCACAAACAAATACAGCTGTTTCCTTTAACAAGAATTAAAAACCCATTAGAAAAAGTTGAAAGCATTGTAGTCATTGACTAGAAAAACAAAGCATTCAACAGCATGCGGCTGCAGCTCTCTTTATGTTTAAACTTGAAAGAAGTGTATACCCAAAGTGTGGAATTTGGTTTGCACAACAGAGTGCTCATTAATATAAATTTAAACTGTTGATTGTTGTTCCTGTTTTTGGTACCTCGTCACAGTCTTGGATCATGCAAGAGTAGGAGAGTTGCATACTTTAACGCGGCATTTTACCCATCAAAGCATTATGACGTCATTTAGTGTCTGACAGTTTATTCGCATTAACACCAAATATTTCAAAAATAATAGCTCTGTATTTCTAATTACATATAGAAATACATGTCTAATTCTATGGTTGACACCGTTGTCTAGTGGTTAGCATGTCGGCCTCACAGTTCTGAGATCAAGGATTAAATCCAGAGCATGGTCTGTAAGTAGGAGTGTGAGTGTGAATAGTAGTTTGTTTCCTTGTACCTTGCGATTGGCTGGTAACCAAATCAGGGTGTTATAGATAGCCAAAATTGGCTGGAACAGACAACAGCACTCATGCAACTCTTGTGAGGATAAGGGAAACAAAAAATCAATTGAATTAAATTAAAAATGTTTCTCGTGGTTGAAATATAATTAAGCCTGTTGGGAACAGAAGGCCAATGTGGTAATAGGTTCAATCTGAGTAACCGTTTAATTAAAACTTCATTTTGCTCAATGCTAAAAAGTGTACCATATATAAAAGCCAGACTAGGTATTCAGCACAGGTAGTAGTGGGGTTCTTGCTTTTGTTTCATCATCGACCAATGAAGAATTATCTGGGAATGTAGCCTTGATAAGAGAAAAAAAATGTACTCCTCATTTTTGTTACTTTTGCAGTTAATTTTAAAGTTTACTTCCTTTATATTGTATGTTATTTGCTATATGTGATATTATTAGTATTTCTGATGCTTTTATTTATATTGACATTTTTAGAGACCTTTGTCTTTTTTCATGTATATACTTAAAAAATAAATAATACATAAAGTACACAAAAATACTAAATTTGCACTGCATGATGGTGTAGGGGTTCTGTCACCCCTCTTCAGTTTTGACAGGCTCGATCCCTGCTAGTGTTGCTATGTTGTGAGTGTGAATGGTTATCTGTCTCTATGTGTGCCCTAAAGCTGAGTGACAACGAGTCTGTATTTTGGCCAAAGTCAGCTAGGATAGGCTTCACCAACTTCCGGAACCCTTACAAGGATATGCGGTACGGAAGATGAATGAATGAAAATCATTTAATTTGGTGGCCTACAATTGAGGACCAGAAGCAATTTGAAGGTAGAACAAATAGTCTATGTATCTAGAAAGAATAATGGCCCCTTCTGCGTTAGGGTGGATGCCATTCATCTTCATCAGATTGTTTCTGTTACAGAAGCAGGCCCAGTTATCTACAAACTGAAGTTCCTGTTCACTACAAAAACTAGCCAAGCAACGATTGAGAGAGAATCATCTGTTAAAGCTCCCACCATTACCTCTCGTATATAAGGGACCAGCCACACAACATTGATGCCGACTCAATTTTCTGGCAAGATTACAGACAATGGCACTGTTATTGTTTGTAATCTTAGACTGCCTCGCTATCGTATCACTGGAGGTGGACATGTTTCACTTCAGAGATAACCCAATTAGTTCAGTTTATCCTAACATCAGCCAGTTATCCTATTGTACTATTGCTGATAGAATGTATGACCTTTGGTATCACTCCATCTTGCACTGGGGAAGCCTGAGTCTGCAGCAAAAGGAGCTGCTTAAAGACTTCACCAACCCATGAGAGGGTGAGAGGGGTTGTCCATGATGGATGTGAGCTTTGTCAACAATCTCTAGAGTCTTGGGAGTCTAGGACAGAACTGCACCTTCTAATCAGCCTGTTTGTTCCTTGTGAGACTAATAAGAAAAAATAAATACAAAAATATTTAAAATGTTTTATTTTGGGCATTGGTTCTGTTTGCTTTATGGGGTTCTTGTCTTAAATTTTACTGAAAATCTGTTTTTATCTGAGCCTATAAAAACACTACAGTATACAAGGGGAGATAGTATCTTTAGTTTCCATATCCCCCCAGGCTTGTTTTGTTTGAGGTGGATGTTTATAACTGTCCTAGCACTCTGCTTTTAAAAATATTAAATATTAAACTGGTTGCTTGCACTTCACAACTTTTTTGTAATGTGGCGTGACTACTTTTCGTCTCTTTCTGACTGTATGTCTGTCTGTTTCTTTTCTCTCTCTTTCTCTCTAATTCCCTCTTGCTTTGACTCTCTCTGTCTCTCAGTCTCTCACACATCTAAAGAGCAGTGAATTAAAGATGGTTCATTAAATCTTTCTCTCTCACTCTCGTTCAATCTCCCTTTCTCTTCTAAAAACATTTAAT